>NC_048299.1:146679688-146735913 GCF_013100865.1 Trachemys scripta elegans
ATCACCTCATCTAGATATTTGCCTAGTTTTAGAACAAGCTATGTAAAAAGCACTAGCAAAGGCAGTACAAACTAAAATTTCATACAGACAATGACTTGTTTGTACTGCTCTCTAGACTATACACTGCAATGTAAGTACAATATTTATATTCCAATTGATTTATTTTATAATTGTATGGTAAAAATGAGAAAGTCAGCCATTTTTCAGTAATAGTGTGCTCTGACCCTTTGTTGTGTATTCATGTCTGATTTTTGTAAGCAAATTGTTTTTAAGTGAGGTGAAACTTGGGGATCCGCAAGACAAATCAGACTCCTGAAAGGGGTACAGTCGTCTGGAAAGGTTGGGAACCACTGCTTTAAGGGATACTGCCAAGATGAAAAATAGTATCTTCTGCTTTGTCTGTATGGTCTGTTTTCTAATTACTGTCCTGGGGGGGACCCGTTGCAGAAAAACAGAAATTGAAGGCTACAGATTATCCACTGATTGCCCGCATTCTGCAAGGGCCGTGTGAACAGGTCTCCAAGGTCTTCCTGATGGAGAAGGACCAAGTTGAAGAAGTCACCTATGATGTGAGTGTCTTTGAATGGAGCACCATAGACTGTTAAGTTCTAAGAGCTTGTGTGACGATACAGAACTATTTTGCTGACTCACCCTGGAGGCAGGTTAAATGCGTCTCATAATAGCCAGCTCAGGAATATAAAAAACAGGGGGTCTCTCTGAAAGAAGAGGGAGGGACAGGCGGTCTTGCAGGGAAAAGATGTAAAACAGCTAGTTTGAGTGAGAAGGCTTATGTTCCCAAGTACAGTCTTGCTTCGGGGCTATGCTATTTAAATAAGTGGGTGTGGGAATATTCGTATATATTGTCATTGTATGCATGTGCTGTGTTAGGAGTAGAGTGGCAATCCTCCCACTGCGGGCACTTAACCAGGTGAACTGGCTAGCATTGCAATTAAGCCATACTTGTAGCATGAGTGCAAATGCTAAAAGCGCATAACTTGTTCAGCGGAAAATGCAGAGCCAGTGTTCAGCTGTGCTTGAAGTTCGCCATCTCTCTTCCCTCTAGCATGCGTGCCTGCAATTTTCATGCTGCTGCCTCTGGATTGGAACATGGTGCTCCTCTTAGGAGGAAATAGAGGACCCCATAATCTATAACTGAGAGTGGGGGGGAGGGGATTAGGAAAGCAGAAAGTTATTACCAACTGGAATCTGGCCAAGATGCTACATAAAGTGCTCTTGCGAAAAGCGCTGTGAGATCTCAAGTGTTCTGGCCCTGTTTTGAATTTTGGCACTGATGAGGTAGGACAGGGAAATAATGCTCTTGCATTATTAGGAGAAAAGATCACTTCCTGCTTGGCTCAACAAACATTGAACGCATTGCTAATAAGTCTATGGAGAAGACCCATAGAATTTTAAAACTAAAGTATGCTAATAGCTTATAGCCGGGGGATAGTTTGCAAGATGGCTTTAAAAATGCAACAGAGAATCTTTCTTTATGGGAATATCTAGGGTTTCTTTAAGAGTAACTGCTGTTCAATCTTATTGTCTGTTTCAATTGTGGGATGAGCTTAAGGGACCCAAATATGATGTTAGTTGGGTGTTGTAGGGTAAAACTTTAATTTGGGGACTTTTTCAGTGGGTGTGACATTTCCCGGGTTGCCCAGGGCTGTGAGACACCTCCCTATCACCTGCCCTTAGCTTGAGGGAGCCTTGTCTGGGCCTGCTCCTCAACTCCACCAGCCTCTGCAACACAAGCAGTCCTCTCTAAGCCTCCGCAGGCCTTGCTTGCGCTCTCTCTCTACGGGGTAGCGATGGGCACACTCCAACCGCCCAGCCCTGAAAGCATCTCCCTGGAGCATCCAGCCCCTGGTCTGCTGAACATTTGCAGTATTTCCAGAGTTCCAAAGAAGCAGTAACCCCCATCTTACCAGTTTCACCTCCGAGCACCACTCTGCGTTACTCACAGCACTTAGATATGTTGGTAGTGAAAACCGGTACAAGTCAGAGTAACAAAGCTTACGAATTCAAGTGGAAGTGTTGGAATCAAATGGTTACCTATAAATAAAATTGTAACATGCATTCTAGAGCCTGGACTTAATTAACAAGATACTCTCATGTCTAAAGCATTGCTTGCCAGTGCTATGCAGCCAGGGGTGG
The DNA here is from genome assembly GCF_013100865.1 of Trachemys scripta elegans. Classification (NCBI taxonomy): domain Eukaryota; kingdom Metazoa; phylum Chordata; order Testudines; family Emydidae; genus Trachemys; species Trachemys scripta. The sequence goes on from NC_048299.1 coordinate 146,681,843, forward strand.
CTGTGATCTTTCATTGTGAAGTGGACAATATGCCGTACAAGTAGTGTTACCGTCTGTTACCATCTGGCTGGTATTTGACTGGCATGGCTGTTTTTTTTTGTTTGTTTGTTTGTTTTTTAATGGATTTGCCAGTTGCTAGGAAAATAATTTAATCTGTCAGGGCTTTTTTATTTATTTATTTATTTTATTTTTTACATGGATATAAAAATTTGCATTATTATCACAATACACTGGGATAGCTAATGTTAACTGTCTGTGTCCAGCTAAAGATGCTGCAGTGTCCCCTATTCCGCGATAACAGATCAAAACTGTTGATAATACAGCAGCTGTCTGCCCACCAACATGCAAGCGCACCGTGCATGTGCACGAGAGAGGGTTTGAGTCCCACAGGAGTGAGGAGACGAGATATTCTCAGTCTTATCTATATGTAATGTCTCTCTAGATACTATAAGTGGCTGTTGGGGAACCGGGGGGGGTGTGTGGAGTTGCTTTGTGGCTGGGGAGACAGTGGGCTTGCCTTTGTGTGTGAGGTGCCATTTTTTTTGCATTTCAAAAGTGGTAACCCTGAGTACACCTAGGACCAGACAGGGAGATAGCATGTTCCTTTTAGGCAGGAAGTAGATGCTTATCTCCTCGTGACCTTACGAGCATAATTTTTAGCATAGATGCATAACTTCTTAAATATCTTTCTTGCGCACATTTGTAAGGATTATAATGAGCGGTGGGCTACCGGCTCTTGGTAGAGACATCACATGACACCTTTTGGTGAACTCTACTACATGTCCATAGGGATCCCTGTAAAATGATGCACCCTGAGTGTCCGCAGCCAGTTGGCATCAAGAGGCCCATAGGTCATAGTGCGTCTTGGGAGATTAAATCCAATTAGGTGGTTCTGAAAATTTTACCTTAAGTCCCTTTTAAGATCCATTTTGAAGATTCAGCCTTCATCTCTCTCTCTCTCGGCCTTCTTTGATAAGGGGTGAAGTTACAATTTCCAAATAGTAGCCAAACCTGATTAATCTATATTCGTCGCTGTAGTGGATGATGGCTGAGTCCATGCAGAAGGTTTACCAAGTTGAGTTCCCTTATCAACACCCCATCTCTACAGTACCCAACTCCTTAGTGATTGGGTTGTAGGGCTGTTTGGGAATGTTTTGAGGAAGCGTTTTTTGTCCCAAAGTGCAGATTCATCGGAATTCAAAACTGTTCATGGGTCAATTTTTTTTGATAAATTTTCCACTTGGAAAAATTTTTGAAAAGTTTTGAAATTGCTGAAATTTCTCATTTTGACATTTTTTGAAATGAAAAAGCTGTTTTTTAATTCAGAAGACTTTTTTTGTTTAAAAAACTGACTTAAATAGTAATAAAAATATTATAAAAATATATAAGTTGAAAACTAAACATTTTGAAATGTACCTTTTTGACCTGATCGCAGAGTTTTTGGGTGTCTTTTTTTTTTTTATTGGTTTTGGTTTTTAATTTTTCATTCATGAACATTTTTGAGACTTGAACTTCTTATCCCTGTTCAGGATGGGAACATTTCGGGATGGTAAAAACAGGCACTCTTTGGATTAATAAATCACCTGGATCTGCCTGGCTATGCCACTGACTTCTGTCACTTACCCTAGTTTTATAGCATCAAGAGCCAGATCATGTGATCAGATTTTAGCTCTTCCACATTTGATCAACAATCATTACAACCTCTCATTTCTAACAAGTCCCTTGACATAATCCATTGTTTCAAAGGAGAGAAATTAATGCTCATAGCCAATAGCTATTTTCTGCCATCTGGTGGATAATAGAGTGTAATCCTATTGCAACTGGATTCCCTGTTTGTCCTCACATTTAATTTCAGCAAACAAGACAGAAAGTCAGCAGAGTTCAGGATACAGTGTTCTATATCAATTGATGGAACTTAACAGGTTTCACTCCCTCAGTAGACACACATACACTAGGATCTGTGCACATGTACTCGAGAGAGGTTGGAGTTCACTCCAGAATTGAGACCAGCTTGTACAGCCAAAATTATTATTGGAGGTCTCTTCATTAACTGATTTATAGTGATTTGTATTAGCAGAAAGTAAGTGGTATGGATATAAAAGATATTTTCATTTAGAGTTACTGGGATCTATTCTACTCTTTTACACCAGTGTAATCCTGGAGTAACTTGTCTGACTTCAGTGAAGTTACACTGGTGTAACAAACCAGAATACTGGCTCCTATGGTTCAGAAAAACCAGGAATTTCTGTTTTTGCCCTTTGCTTCAGTAATGGTTGAATAAACGTATTGAATCATCTTGTTTAAGGAAGCTGCCATTGTTTGTCTAGATTTCCTCTTGCATCATACTATAGGATCATTCTAGTCTTGAAATATTTTGTGGCCAATTGCAAAGACCTTTCAGTGAGGTGTTCCCAAATATCAACATTTTCCCAACACTGGTGTTGCTGCCTTTTTTGCAAATGTGCAAACAGCTACTGCATTGAGTTACATTGTATAGAATGGAAGGAAACTTGCATCACAAGGCAGCATCCTGTGAAAAGAGAACAGTTAAACCGGTGAGCAGCGGTTTATAAGAAGAAGCTATAGACTCACTGGCCTGTGGTGCCTGGATGTAATAGAGGGCAAGCAGTGTTTTGCCTAAGCAGTTACACTGGGGGCTTGTGATTTGCTCTCTTCGGGTGGGGCTTTTGGAGTAGCTCCTGCTATTGATGTCACTGGAAGTGTGATCTATTGTAAAGCTGGTCACTCCCTGTGCATAGGGCCAGCACAATGGTTATATGCCACTTAAGCCCTGCTTTTTGAGGGTTTAAGTGATAGACTTGTGCTGGCTCTCTTTGCATCAGGGGGCGGGGGGGACTTCACCATCCATACTTCAGTTTATCAACCTTGTACTGGGGGAATGCTGCCCCCGGTGGCGGTGGGGGGGGCAGGATGGTAGGAGGTTTAAATGCCCGTAAAGCACTTTCAGATCTGCCGATGACAGGAATTTGTTTGGTAGTGCTCCGTCCATTGTGTTCTTATTTTTCCTTTCAACGCAGGTTGCTCAGTACATCAAATTTGAAATGCCAGTTCTTAAAAGCTTCATCCAGAAGCTCCAAGAAGAAGAAGACCGTGAAGTGAAGAAACTTATGCACAAGTAGGTGCTTCCTTCTCAAGTTAAAATAGTCCTGTGGGCTTCTTCCACGAATGCCTGAGGCCAAGATTTGTCACAAGCAGGTGCTTAAAGGTATCATGACATTAGGAGCCTGTGGGTTGTCAGGCTTGGTTGTTGGAGCATGGGTCAGAGTCAGACACCAGAAGTCAAGCGGAAGGTCGGAATCGGGATTCTAATTGGAAATTGTAGCCATAGTTGGGAGACGAGCCAAGGAACGGAGCCGGGGTGCGAAGCAGGGAACAAGAGCACAGTCTGTGAAGCAACAGGCCAGGCAGTGTCAAATTGGACAGACAACTTCCTGAAACTTCAGCTATGCTTAAATAGCATGCCTGGACCAATCCGAGGTCATGAGGGGTGCTGCCAGTTGGGTCTTCCGTGGGTGGACTTCCTGTGGTGTTTAGTCTCCCAAGATTTGCAGTGTGTTGATCATGGCTGTGCTATGGCTGCTGGATGGTAGAGCAGAAGCATCAGTAGCCCAGACCCGGGGTTTAGTCCTCTGGATCCGTATACCTAAATCCATACTTGTGCACCTAAATAAGTGGCCGGATGTGCAGAGGTTCTGAACTGCTTTCATCTCCCTTTCAATTTAAAGGGAGTTACTGGTCGGTGAGTTCTTGGGGAGGGAAAAGGCGAGTCACACATCCCGGTGCCTATCCGGGCATAGCTGCCTAAAGTTAGGCACCTGCTTTCGAAAAGCTTGGTCCCCCCCCCCAATATTCAACCTTCTCTGTGCAATTCTGTGGGGAAGCAGAAGATGCTGATATTGCATATAGTCCATTCTTGAATTGTGGCAACAGGGGCTTCCTGGCAATGGGACCCATTTTAATAATGATGCTGATAAATGGTTTTGACGATATTCTGCACCTTTTTCTTATCCCAGTGCTCCTCAGCTATTAGCGGGGATTGCTTTACCCCACTTCAGATGCAGCCACTGCTGGGCTGGAATGCAGAGACAGGATACGAGAGTAGATGGTCTGTTCCAATGTAGCATTTCCTCTGTCTTTATAATGAATTATTTCACAGCACCTCCAAGTGTGCCGGGTGCTTCAGAGAGCTGACAATGTGATTGTCTGTCTATCCTCAGTGGATAGAACACGCCAGTTCAGTTGGTTTCAGACTTCGAACACGCTACCTTTTTAGCTGCTGTCTTGGGGCAAATCTACACTATGGCGCTACATTGGCGCAGCTGCATTGACTTAAACAGTAGTGTAGACCAGCCTGAAGTGTGTCTAGGAAGGTGAATTCTAGGTTATTCTTTGTGTCCTTTGACATCCCAGCAGTGCTGCTAGTTCTCTTGTGGGGACCCAACCAGTGTCAAACCCCTGGCAGCATGAACTTGTGAACTGTGAGGCGTGAAGGTACAATTGTTCCCTGGCTGAGAACCTGTCCCGTGATGACTTGCAGTGGGAATGGTTCACTGCTATTCCTGCAGAGAAATTGACAGAGATGAAAATGCTCCATTTCTGGAAATATTTCAACTAGAGGCATCATTTGTACATGTCCGCATAAAGAATGCAGGGTGGGTGTAGGAGGAAGCGTTCTTTCTTCTATTTTCATAATGTGGCTAAATGTGCTGGCTAATTCATGTGTTTAAAAAGTCCCTGGCAAGCTCAACCTTCCTTGTTTCCAGTGGTTAAACAGATGGGAGCTTGGGAGAGGTCTGTCTGGTTAGACATAGAGCTTGGGACAAGGTTTGTTGTGAAGCTCAAAGCAGGCTTGTCTGAGGTTCCCAAACTCTTGGTTTGAGCATTGGTCTGCTGAGCCCATAGTTGTGAGTTCAATTCTTGAGAGGGCCATTTGTGGATTTGGGGTAAAGATCTGTCTGGGGATTGGTCCTGCTTTGAGCAGGGGGTTGGACTAGATGACCTCCTGAGGTCCCTTCCAACCCTGATATTCTATGATTCTATGAAGTTTGGGCTGACATATGGCTTCATATTGCTTTGGTTTGTGGCTCTGGCTACCTCAGAGGCCTGTGCCTCTCCTCACGCTTAGCAGACAATTGAGAATATCTTGGGCTGTTGGCCCATAGATTTACAAGAACATGAGAACGGCCATATTGGGTGAGACCATTGGTCCATCTAGTCCAGTGTCCTGTCTTCCAACAGTGGCCAATGCCAGGTGCCCCAGAGGGAATGAACAGAACAGGTAATCATCAAGTGATTCATCCCCTGTCGCCCGTTCCCAGTTTCTGGCAAACAGAGACTAGGGACACCATCCCTGTCCATCCAAGCTAATAGCCATTGATGGACCTATCCTCCATGAATTTATCTAGTTCTTTTTTTAACATCCTGCTCACAACTATACAAAGACTGTGACTGGGTTAGAGGTAGAAGGCCCTTGACTCATGGAAATTGGCTCCTCCACTCCCTTGCCCGGTCAGAGTCTAAGTTCAAAGACCTTCAGGGCCTATTGTGAAGCTCATATGAGTGAGGAGTTATAGTATTATTGGCAATTTGTCAAGGTACCTAGATTTTTGGGGCTCGGCTCTAACAAGGCTCTTCCTTTCTTCCTTCCTTCCTCTAGATACACAGTCCTCCGGTTAATGATAGAACGAAGACTAGAAGAGATTTCCGAGAGCCCGGCAATGATCTGAAGTTCTCCTCAGCGCTGTGCTTCAGCCTTGTATCGGCGATCGGTCTCTCTAAGAATCCCTGTTTACATGAAGAACAGAATGAAAAGAAGATGCACTCCATCCTGGGAACCAAACCTGAATGCAAAACCCTGTGGAGATTGAATGTGTGTCCTGTACCTGCTCAGCAGACATGGATGTGTGAGAGTCAATGGACTCCTTCTGCAGAAGGAAAATCTTCCATTAATTTTCTTTTTCCCCCTCTCAAAGGAAATGATTTACAGAATGCAAGCCCAGCACTCACAAAGAGGAGAGTTAACCTTGCTGGCCTGGGATATGCCCACCAAGGCTGGTGTGGCATGCCTGTGCGCCTTGACCTGCAGTGTCTGTACTGAAGAAGCAGTTGCATTGAGAGGAGTGGATCATGCTCCTTTGCGTCTCGCCTACTGCCTTTCTGAGATGCTTATCCATGCTTGAGTGCTGATGTTACTGTACATCTGTTCTCATGTCTGTACGCAAAGGAGAGAACAAAACTCTTGCTCACTAAAGCTAGTAAACCAGCTTCTGCCGTGCCCGCACACTTAGAAAATACTAGTCCGGGTAAATGCTCCAGACCAATCCCAGTACTGGTAGCCACTTTGCTGCAATAACTCCTGCCAACTTCCGCTCGTGCCAGAATGTTGTGCGTTATGTAGTGTGTTTTGATGGCAAGATATATGTTATGTGTAGCTTTTTTCCCATACAGGACAGTCCTCTTTGTTCTTTGTTTTTCCTGTTCAGAGGGTTCTCAGAGTGCAGCCACAAAAGATATACTTTTTCCCCCCCCTGCATGGTACGGGTGGGAGATCCATCTTGTTGTTGCCTGGTGCTCGACCCTTCCTGCCTCGTTCTGCCCCTATTGCTTCCCTGACTGATGCTTGGTGCCTCGCTTTCATGTGTGGGGTCACCAAAAGTATGTCTGCACTGCAGCTAGAGGTGTCATTCCCAGCTCGGGGAGATGTACATGTGCTAGATTTGATTGAGCTAGCATGCCAAAAGTAGCAGCAGAGGTAGCAGGCCATGCTAGCCACCTGAGTACAATCCCATCCAAGACCCTAGGTAAGGACTCGGTTCTGCTAGCTCATGCCACCGCTTGTACCACTGTAGCTGCACCATTCTATTTATTGCACTAGCTTGATCAGAGCTAGCGTGTGTACATCTGCCTGAGCTGGAAATCAGTGTATATCTTCCCAAAGTGAGGAGGAGATGGAAGAATAGCATGAGCAGGAAGTGGAGCCCCCAGAGGGCTTGTGGGAGACAGACAGCAGCTGGAAAGGAAGAGATGCACCTGCCTAGGTTGGGAGCCTTGACAGCTGTATCCTCCAACATAAATGCTGGCACGAGATCTCTTGGGAGGACTGACGAGGTGGGGGCAGATGTTCCGGAAGTTGTTACAATTATAACCATCACCTGTTGGTGCTTTGGGCAGCTCTGTCCTTGAAAGCTTGGAGTCTGTGGGTCATGGTGTGGAGTTAGACCAGGGCAGCTTCTGGGGGTGGGGGCAGAGGAGTGTTAAGTGACTGGTTTCTAGAATGAGGCTTGTGGGCCTGATCCTGCAAGGTGCAAAGTTCTCTCAACATGTGATAGGCCTGATTCTCCCCTCTCTGGTGTAAATCAGGAGTAACTCTGAAGTCAGTGGAGCCCTGCTTCAGTAGCCGTTGGTTGGTAGGTTTGGTGTATGGGTGGTGTTGGTGGCCTGAGATATACAGAATATAGAGGATTTGGTGGTCCCATCTGCCCTTAAACTCGATGACTCTGTGACCAGCCTAAAAAATGGTATCAAGAGGCGAATGGAATCAAGACGGGTGCGTTGCTGAGCTAGGACAGGCTGTCAAAGTCAACAGGGACTGGGAGTGTCCATGAGATACTCCAGTTGTGTGATACTCACATGGTTGTCACAAGGAATAAAGGGAGCCAAGATGTGGCAGTTCCATGTAGCTTGACATCAAATATTATCTAGATTCTGATGCATCTGCCAGAGGAATGTTTTGAGATTGGGGGGGGTGGTGGTGGTAGAGAACAATTTTTTTTCCCCCAAAAGTGCCTCAGAGACTTTGGAGCTTCTGGAAAATTTGCCTCAGAACCTTGATTTGTCCACACCTGTGATTAAAGACTCTTGATCCATAAACCCTTCCTCAAGCAAGGGAAACCGACTCCCACCAGCGTACTGTCTTTACCTAGAGTTATACCGAGCGATTCCTCAGTTGCAGAACATGAGTTGGGATGGGGCTGTTGATTGGAGAGTGGCTAGTTGTCAGTGGATTTTTAATCTCTGCAAGCAACAACATCATCACCATTAGCTTCACACTCCAGCTAGTTTGACAGGGACAACGTGGAAGTAGCCCTTCAACTCCTGGTGTCTTAAATTCAGCTGACTGTCTCTAAGTAGTGTTTACCGTCTCCACTGTGTGTGTGTTTTGTGTGGGGTTTTTTTGTATGATGGGTGTAAACCACAATGGAGCTTGTAAGGCTCCCAGGTTAGTTGTAAGTGGCATCCTTCCATTTGGCTCAACAGCTAGAACTGCTTCCTACAGACTAGCAGGCCCTTGGTTCAAAGCCTAGCTGGGATGACATGGGACACTTATTCTCTGAATCCAACCCAAATTTGATCTTCAGTCCTTCATATCTGCATTGGCAGAGCCCATAACAGGAAAGCCTGCTTGTAAAGGATGGCCTCAAAGATTAATTTAATGCTGGTTTTCAGTGAACAGAGAAACTGGCAGTGGGGTTAGCAGACTTCCAAGCATGCTCTAAATTAACTAAGTCTCTGTTTTCCTTGATTGGCTTAGAACCAGAGCTCTATGGGGCCTTTATTTCCTTTAAGATGTGCAGTATATTGCTAGCATTTCTCAGATGAAAGTTGAGCCCTAAGGTGTTCAGTTGTCCCTAGATGCCCTGGGGAAATAGCTTCCAGCAGGTCAGTTGCGGAGGATGACATTGCTTCTGATACTGCTAAGGAGAACGGGTTTGGTTTCGTTTTAAATGGGACTTGGATACTATGGTGTCTGTCTCTTTACTTTCTTTGCTCTTGGGGTTCATGGCTGTGGTGTGATCTGTATAACGTGGTTCACTCCTGTCTCTCTTGGCTCCTGTAACGCCCTCAAGAGGGTCACACAAGGAATAGGAGCCAAGCCGAGTTTCCAGATGGGCGACAGGAGCGTCTCCATCACGCAGGCTCTGCGTTGCTGTGATGAGCTGCCTGCTGGTGGTTTTACACTGTGTGTCTTAATATAGAATAGGTTTCAATCTGTGGGCAAATAGTGTTTTAATATTTTAGAGCTTCTGTAACAGAAAGCGCTCAATCTACGTAAAGCGTGTAACAAAACCAGAGAGAGAGAGAGAGAAGGGGAGTGGATGTCCCAGAGCACTGGGATAAGGAGCCTTTCATCCCTGCACTGCTGTTTTGTTTTTTGTTTTCTAATTTTTGCTGAAAACTTTCACAGAAAAGTCTGGTTTGTTTTTGTTTTTACTTACTTCTTGCAATTCCCCCCGTCCCGTTCTTTAAGCAGCTCTAGTTAGCTCAGATCTAAGTCAGGATGGAAGCTTTTGTACGCTGATGGCTGTTGAGTGGCCCGATGGGAGAGGAATGCGTTGTGATTTTCCTAGCGAACTGGTGCTGATGGCAGGAAACCCAACGCCAGAGTGGGTGCTAATGACCCTCTCTTGCTGGGGGACTCAGCAGAGAAGCTAAGGGCAGGTCTTCACTACGGGGGGAGGTCGATTTAAGATATGCAAATTCCGTAGCTGAATTCGACCTATCGGAGCCGACTTACCCCGCTGTGAGGATGGTGGCAAAATCGACCTCTGCAGCTCCCCGTCAACGGCGCTTACTCCCACCTCTGCTGGTGGAGTAAGAGCATCAATTCGGGGATCGATTGTCGCGTCCCGACGAGACGCGATAATTCGATCCCCGAGAGATCGATTTCTACCCGCCGATTCAGGCAGGTAGTGTAGACCTAGCCTAAGTGCTGTCAGGCCCCAGAGCCAGAACCCTGTTCCCTTGCTCGGAAGAGGGCAGCCCGGAGGGCATGGTTTTGAAGCATGTAGCCATGGCAGCCTTTGGGAAGCTTATACTGCCCCTGTTTAAGCCGTGTCTGTTTAACCAGTCTCCAGGGCTGTCACATGGGCGGTGGTTCAGCAAAACATTTAAGCATGTGCGTGAGGTAGGGTGACCAGATAGCAAGCGTGAAAAATCAGGATGGGGGTAATAGGCACCTGTACAAGACACAGCCCCAAATATCAGGACTGTCCCTATAAAATCGGGACATCTGGTCACCCTAGCTTGAGGCTCACTTACCTCAACCTTCAAAGTTAAACCCATGCTTTGCTGAACTGAGGCCTCTAGCATTTTTTACCAGGGCTCAGTTCACACATGCAGTGTTAAGAGGCAACCTTGCCCACCCCCACCCCCTCACATAATTAAAGGCGCAAAACAGTAACATGCAACAAAATGACTTGATTAAATAAAAGCACATTTCTATTGTAATAATTAAAAAGGGAGGGGAGACTTTTTAGGTTGGTTTCAATGACTTTGGAAATAAATATTCACCTTCGATTGCATAGTCTTTGCTGAAAATAAAAGAAGCTGCAGTTGAGTGTCCATTGAGCTTTTTATGGGAGAACTGCCTATTTGTGTGGTTTTCTTCTTTTCCACTTGTATCTGGCTGTGTAACCCTTCTTTTTTCCCCCTCCCCCGCTTCTCATTTGCACTAGTTCTATTGTGAAATGGAAAAAAAAAATGATGTGAATCTCTCTGATCTACACAACATGCCAAATATCGCCCAGGGAAATAGTTTCCAAGAACGAGTTTCTCTTGGAAGACATTGTTATAAAGAAACTCAAGCCAGCACAATGACCGTATGAAGAGTTGCAACTTGAGGTTCCGCTCAGCGTGGTTTCGGGAAGTTACTCCACACCTGTTTCGGGATCATGTAGCACAGAACCAACTATTTGTGAATTTGTTGGTGTCTCTCTTTTTTTTTTAGTTTTTTGAGTCAGCGTGTACATTTTTTGGTTAATGAATTAGTCTAGGCTAATTTTGCCCTTGTGTATAGGGTGAAGAGAGATCTTTGTAAGACCTTTTGTTAATGTCTGTCTAGATTAGGGGCTTGCACTAAGGCATATTTCTCTATTTTTAGACACGTGCCCATAGTGCCCAGTGGTGCTTACCCCACTGCAACTTTTTCTAGTACCAGCACCATTTTGCGCTGCCGCAGTGTTTTGGGGGTGCAAATTTCCCTAACTTAGACTGGCCCTTACATTGCTCCTCATTGAAGGCAATGGGAGTCTTTTCAAGGCCTTCAGTGTACACAGGTTCCGACTCTGATCGCCATTGTGAACATGGATGCTGGGCTTCTCCTGCTTCCTTGCCAGAAAAACTGAAGAGCTCCAGTTCTTCATTGCCCTGCACCTCACGTGGTTGCTCTCCCCAGCACGGTTCTGACATGGCGTGGGGAAATAAATTCTGATCACCAAGATCTGTTTGCAAAAGGGGAACGAATGGGCAATAGTGCATCCTTGTTACTAAGAGAATGAGCAGCAATTGGGATTATGCCAGTGACAGATGTGTAGCAACCGGGGCAATGCTGGAACCATTTTCCCAACCCTCTCTGAGCTTTAGAAATTCATATAAACGTGAACCCAGATCCAAATCTAAAACCACTACTGGGTTTGCCCCCACGTCCCTAGTTGAGCTGCAGTTTATAAGCCTCAATTACCACCTGTAATATCTGCTTGATCATTGACATAAGTAGAACATCTGTGTAAATCTCTCTCATTCTGGAGCTAAACAAGCAATATCTCTTTGTATGTCGTTAACGCTAACTAAAACTTTCGTGGCGATTTTCTTCCTTTTGAGTTTTTGTAGTGTAACTTTGTAGGCTTTTTTTAAATGGTACCTTTTTTTTTTTCCCCACAGATCTGTCTAGCATTTGTGTTACTGAAAGTATTGTAAAGTGACAAATGCTTTTTATGTACTTTGATCATGACTTTGACAATGCCTCATTTGTTAACGAGAAAAGCTTATGTAACAATTCAATACGTTATCAAAGCACACGAGTTAGATCCTTTTTTGTTTTTTAAATAAAGCACTTTGCGGATAGAAATGCTACTGAGATTGCTGAGTTTGTGTGTATTTGTTTTCTTAGAGCTGATGGTGAAGGGGAGACAAGACTAAGTTGAATAAGCAAGTGTTAAAGCAGGGGAAAGGTTTCACAGGGTGAGAATAACTCCAGTTTGGAGTTCCAGTGGCGCTTCCTTACACCAGCTAACCATCTGGTGCATTATGCCTCAATTGGGCTCATGAGGGTTGCGTCCCAAAAATTTCCCCACTGGCACACACCAAAAGCCCATTTCATAGTGACATACAGCACTTTATCTTAATTGTCTCTTGTTGGCCTTTTGGCTATCTAGCCTGATAGCCTATCTGTCTCACTCCTCAGTGTTGGACTCTTCAGATGTTTATCTTCCAGATGGCAAAATTCATCCCTTTGTAGAGGTGGCAGCAGAATATCGGTGCATCACTTAAGTCCCACTTTAAAACTTATTTTTGAGGTTTTATCTGAGACTACGCCCTTTACCTGGGGCTGCATTTTCTCCATGGAGGACTGAACTGTGCTGTGTGGTACCAAGTTGGGGGAAATTCCTTCCTGACCCCGATATCCGTTTATGCCCTGAAGCATGAGGCTTGGTCTTCTGGGGGAAGGTTATCCTGCTTAGTGTCTCTGCAGATGCTGCTGTTATCTTATACAAGTTTTAACCTGTTAAATGGACATCTTCCTCCATAACCTTGTCCAGCACCTGAGTGGTGGATTCCATCCTCTTCCCAGTGGCTAAGCATCTGCACTGAAATCTGCCTGTCTGACACCACCTCTCTGGAAAGTAAGGCTGCATCCTGCAAAGCCAACCTGCAACCCCTCATGTGAAGGCCACAAGTGAATGACTGAAGCCCTAGCAGAGAGTCTGCAGAGTGTCTCTAATAGTGACCATTCCAAAGAGAGCACGTGGCTTTAACATGTTCCTCATTGGGCAGGATGTGATGAGTGATGTCAGCTCCATTTGTTAGTCATAGTTAGCTGATGGGGAATCCTAATCCTGTAGAGTAGCTGATGCTTTATCACCAGCACACATGCAGAATGCGGCACTTTGGAAGTCCACCCTCAGCAGATTATTTCCCTGCAGGGAATCAAGCTGTCTCTTACTGCCCCAGCAACAAGTAAGTGAAGCCATTTTCTTTGATCTGACATGTATTTTCACATGCTCCTGGTTTGATTGCATTTCCTGGATTGCCTCCTTTTACATACAGGAAGGTCTAAGTCTTGGTTAAAAGAACAGGAGTACTTGTGGCACCTTAGAGACTAACAAATTTATTTGAGCATAAGGTGCCAGAAGTACTCCTCGTTCTTTTTGCTGATACAGACTAACACGGCTGCCACTCTGAAATAAGTCTTGGTTATTGTTCTTGTCTTGCAACCTGGTGGGCAGACATGCTAACCTGTTTGTATCTATTACTTCCTAAGCATTCAAAGGAAAAAGCATGTGAAGGAAAGATTGCAGCAGATGATGGGGTTTAAATGCCTTCCAATAGCAGAAATAAAGGGGACTGGGTGGGGAAGGATAGAATTGAGGAACTATGCTGGTGGGGTCCCTAGAAACAGCAGAGATAGGGTAGGTAAAGTGAGGAGTGCAAAGCCGTAGCATCCCAAGATTCGTCTATAGGAACACAGGCAACTCAGCCTGGATCCTATGATGTGAAGAATACAGAGCCCTGCTCTGACTTGGATACACTTGAGTGTTTTCTCATGAGATGAGCCACTCACCTTTATTCTGTATGCTCAGTGTCTGAAATGACGTCTGGCATGGGGAGCCAGCAGTAGATGGGAAATAAACCATTTGCCTTAATGTCGGCATTGTTTGTCCAAGAACTGCATCTGTTTACTGCAATTCTGTTCAGATGCTATGGGGATGGGCATGGCACAAACCCCCAGTTGGACCCTCTGCTGAGCTAGATCTGTGAGTGCCTGTCAACCTGCGCTTAGCAGAGCCCTGGTGTTGCTCAAAAAATGTTTAGCTATGCTCGGTTGTTTTGCAGGATCAGCGTCTGTAATATACACTAAATAAAGCAGATCTCTTCCCCCCCACCCACCCACCCCCCTTCCAAATCTGCTCTATATGAGCTTTTATATTTTTTGTTTTTCATCCCCTATATATTTTTTAAAGGGCTATTTGTTGGCTGTCATCCCGTAGATATTTGCACCCAAATTGCTCCCTTAAATGCGATGTCTGCTCTTCCATTGAAATGGAATCTCCAGCTATGGAACCATGTCAGCATGTGGCTTTTCAAAAGTGCTTTGTAAACCTTGAGGGTGGGGCTAGGGGTAGCGCTTGGCTGGTGAGGGCTCAGCAGATTACATACAACGGTTTTTGTTTGGTCAGCTCCCGGGGAGAAAGTTCTGCTGTGTCACGGGGGCTATGCAAGTTACTGCAGCTCACCCTGTGAACAGTGGGATGACGAGTGGTTCTGGCGATTTGTAATACACGAAGGGCACGGCCCAAATAAGTCAATGGGAATCTCTTGATTGATGCCAGTTGTCCTTTCATTGACTCACTGGTTCGGATGGTCCCAGTTTCAGGCCAGCTATAACCAGATCTCCCCTTTTAAATAATTGTGGGCACAGCTTTGCTCTGAAATTTTTGTCCATCTGTGTTGTAGGTCATCAACAAATGAAATCTTATATAGCACTGAAGTGCACATAAACTTTATCTCCCCCTTTAAGAGGACCCTCTAGGTAGCAAATCTAGTTAATATTATTTGTATTAAGGGTTTGCACCGAGGGGCCTCACCAGAGATTGAATCCTCATTGTGTTAGGTGCTGTACTATACCAGAGTCCCTTCCTGGAGGAGCTAGATGGATGGGACAGACAAAGAGTGGGAGGGAAAGAGAGGCATGAAGCCTAAGGTCACACAGCAGCGCTAGGAACAGAACTCGGGTCTGTTGAATCCTAAGTACAGACCGGTGGGCTAGGTATCAATGCGCCATTCTCTGTAGAATTCCCTGTGGCGAATCCAGGGCTCACTTCCCTCCCTCGTGTACCTGTTGCAGGTGTGGCAGGATGAGGAGGACCCTGAAGGCCTGGTACTGGATAATAATGCTAGTGCTCGCCGTCTTCGGTGAAGCTGCGTTTTGTCGAAGAGGAGGAGGAAGAAGCGGAGGAGGAAGCGGGAAAAATGGAGGAGGAAGCGGAGGGAGGCGCGGAGGGTTCCAGGCCCTACCAAAGAGGGGCAGCAGCCAGAGCAAAGAGAGCAGCTCCAGTGGTGGCGTGAAGATGGCCGGAGCAGCTGCCGCCGGGGCTGCCATTGGATACGGCCTGGGCGCTCTTGGGAGGTCTCGCCACTCCCGCGTAGGACATGGCGCTTCAGGAGGAAGGCAGGTGCCACCGAGTGGCCAGGGCTATTCCAACTGGTCATACCCCTCCACTGAAGGGGAGTTCTACAACCGGGCCCCAAAGGATGCTGAAGGCCTCACTGCCCTGCTTCTGTCTCCAATTGGGTGCTGCCTTAGTATGATCCTTAGGGGCTAAACAGTGCCCCCCCAAATGAGTTAAAACAAGCAATGAGGAAAAGAGAGAGTCCATAGCTGTGCACCTCCTTAAAGCCGAACTAGTCTAATCTGCGTGTAGATAAACCCAGGGGACCATGTCGAGAGCTGTGCAAACCCCTTTTGAGGCTGGGCCACAAGGGGTTTGCTATTTTTATTATTTTTTTGTTATCTTGTAGCTGGCTTGCAGGAGTAGAACTACAGCGAGGCACAGGGGTCAGATGGAACCAACTTTCCACCCCGGTCTGTTATAACTTAACCCTCTAGGCAAGGCAGAGGTCTAATGGGTTTGGGAGTATTCACATGCAGTTGAAGCTAGACACATACCCAATCCCAGTAAGTCTGGAGCGAGCAGGGTGAAAATCAGTGAGTTTGGTCACAAATACTCTGACCCTGACCAACCTATGCCCACCTCTTGCAGACATGTAAGCACATGAGATGGTGTAAATCTACTTAATCCTGCCTCTTGAGAGTCCTTCCAGTCCTATGTTTCTATAATGCTACTGCGGTGAATCATGCCCCTGGAGTCTCTGGGACTGCTCCAGTCAGTGATTTTAAGGGTTTGCATGATCAGGGCATTGGTGGTGAATGGTGCAACAATGTATGAGGCTCTTCGTCTTTGCCTGTGGAGATCTGAAAGAAAAATTCCTGTTCTGAAGCTGCTGCCTAATAGGGTGAATTGGAAGAAAATCCACTGAAATCCATTGAATTACACCATAGGGGTATGTCAGGGTGAAAGTAGGCCCCTCCAAGCCCTGTGCATCTAGTGTGATGATA
Source organism: Trachemys scripta elegans (assembly GCF_013100865.1). Classification (NCBI taxonomy): domain Eukaryota; kingdom Metazoa; phylum Chordata; order Testudines; family Emydidae; genus Trachemys; species Trachemys scripta. The sequence continues at coordinate 146,697,978 of NC_048299.1, forward strand.
GATCTGAGCCCCAGTTCTAGCCCAGGACCCTATTGTGCTAGACACTGAACAAAAAGCTGGTCCCTGCCCCAAAGAGCTTACAATCTAAGTATAGAACAAGAGACAGTATAGAACAGTTGGAGACAGAAAGACATCTAACACGGTTCAGTTTCTCTCTGATGCTCTCCTTAGTCTTGCTCTAAGGCAAAGAGATGGACTGCATGAAGCAGAGTCACTTTCCCACTCTCAATAACCCTATAGTCTTTTGGAAGAACAGGACCACAACACCATCGCAAAGGAGCAAGCTGAGGGCTGCTGCTGATTTTTGTAAGCCTTTTTAGATCAGCTTTTGGCTTGACAAATCCAAGCCAGCTGTTGGGTTTCTTTGGGGGGGGATCTGGATCCAAGTATCCAACCTCTTGCTCTTCAAAGTTAGCTTAATTACTCAAATTAAAACCCACTCATGACACATCCTGATGTGGAGTTAGAGGCTGGATTTAATAGGACTAGGGCTTCCAAACTCCATAGGACCCCTAAAAAATTCAGCCATGGTTCTTGAAACCCCCTAGTGCCTTCTAATTCTAATAAACAGAGCTCATTACAGACACTGGGCCTTTTGTGCCACTTATTCCATTATCTTTTATTAACTTGCTTTGTTTCAATAAAGCTCTAAAAACTAGCCCTCAGCTGATTAATTGAAAACTGTCAGGAATTCTCCAACAGCACTGTCAGCCAGGGCACCATGCCAGGATCCAAGGGCCTGTTCATAGCTTCCATAGGTATAACTACTCCCAAGCATCTGAGAATCTCAGTTAAGGAGCAGGGCCCCAGAGAGCTAAGTGTAGCACAGACAGGTTAAGCCTCAGAAGCTCCACAAAAGACAGCAGTGGATGAAATACCCGCAGTGGGTGGGTGGGGGGTGGGTGGGTTAGCAGGATAAGATAATAATAAAAGTGAATTTAGCGCACAACAAAAAGCGAAAGTCCCAGCTCCCCACTTTGCCAGTCTAATAAACGTGAGAGCTGGCTGCCATCGTTCAAAATTTCTGTGAACATTTTCAAAAGTCTTCATGAAACTTTTCAAGTTTGTTGAACCAGCTCTAGTTAATAAATATACAATTCAAGAAAAATGAGTAACCCACTGAACACTGCATCTTCCATCTTCCCTCTCCAGGTCTGGCTGAGCCCCACAGGACATGCGTTAATTACAGCTCTCCACAGGCAAGGATGGTTTTGGGTTTTTTTTAGCTCGTGCTGTAGCCATTCATGCTTTGAACACCAGAGGTCCCTAGTTGAATTCCCAGTGTCCTCCAAGATGGCAATTAGCACAACTGTGCATAGCTGTTCTAGGTGCTGCTCTTTTCTTTGACATGATTAGAACTTGCTTGGTTTTTTTCTTGCCCCTCATCCTGCACTTCCATATTTTTACAAGGCTCTATAAGTAGAGCCCTACCAAATTCATGGCCATGAAAAATGTGTCACAGACTGTGAAATCTGGTCTTTTGTGTGCTTTTACCCTGTACTATACAGATTTCATTGGGGAGACCAGTGTTTCTCAAATTGGGGGTCCTGACCCAAAAGGGAGTTGCAGGGGGGTTGCGGGATTGCCACCTTTACCTCTGCGCTGACTTCAGAGCTGGGTGGCTGGAGAGCAGTGGCTGTTAGCCAGGCACCTAGCTTTGAAGGCAGTACCCCTCCAGCAGCAGTGCAGAAGTAAGGTGGCAATACCATACCATGACACCCTTACTTCTGGGCTGCTGCCTTCAGAGCTGGGTGGCCGGAGAGTGGCGGCTGCTGACTGGAGGCCCAGCTCTGTTTGCAGAAGTAAGGGTGGCAATACCATACCATACCATGCTATCCTTACTTCTGTGCTGCTGCTGCAGTGGCGTTGCCTTCAGAGCTGGGCTGCCGGCCAGCAGCTGCCACTCTCTAGCTGCCCAGCTCTGCAGGCAGCGCCACTACCAGCAGCAGCACCACAACCCCCCCCCTACAATAAACTTGTGACCCCCCCACAACTTCTTTAGGGGTCAGGACTCGTACAATTGCAACACTATGAAATTTCAGATTTAAATAGCTGAAATCATGACATTTACTGTTTTTAAAATCCCATGACTGAAATTGACCAGAATGGACCTTGAATTTGGTAGCGCCCTATATATAAGCCACATTTGGCTCCCAGGGTATGCTATGGCACCTCTAGTCTTTAAGGGTGAAGATCAGCCCTATGGAGCCCATAGGGCCCAGGAGTGTCTTTCACCCAGTTGTTAGTAAAGCAATGTCCAGGCACGCAGGTCAGAGAACTTCCACTCAAAAGTTGCTCGCATCTTAAGGAATGGTTTGCACAAAGGAAGGACTCTGTTGTGGTACAAGTGCGCATCCCTTTTTTTGCATTAGTTAGGCAAAAACCTAGGCTCCTTCAAAGAATGTGCATTGATCTCATTCAGCGAGAGGCATTTTTTTCCCCTCCCCAATAAGTGAAACACTAGTTGGACTCAAGCCTATGTAGCCTATGAGCATGTTGCAGTGATGGCTTTGAGGCCCTGCCAGGGTGGGGCTGTGCTGACTTAGGATGAGGCAGCCTATTGCCTACCGAAGCAGTGTCACAACTGGAACATCACAACCAATACGTCACCACAATTATTCTGTATCTCTCTCTGTGTTTACTCTGTGTCAATACCTCCCAGCTCTTTGTGATTGGGAACTATTGCTAGAGTGATCAACACAAAGGACTGATCTGATAGCTAGAAAAGTAGGGCAGTAGATAAATTGGACTTTTTGTATGACTCCACTCTCAAAAATGTACACAGTATTATGGTGGGGGAGGACATTACTGCTTTTAATCCATTGCTCAATACCAAAAAGTACTATCAAGAGCTGCATGATCTGGGAGGCTGGAACCTTCAAGATAGACTCCTGGCTCACTCCTTGACTACTTCTATGAGCTGGGGCAATTCACTTCACCTTGCTGTGCCTCCATTTTCCCATCTGTAAAATGGGGACAATAAGATCGACCCACTTTGCAGAGGTACTTGGGAGGATTATTTTAAAAAGTGCTTTGAAGAGGAAAAAACCCTTCATAAGGGCTATGTATGTGTATTACTGCTTTCCACCAGCCTTAGTATTTGGCCATATCTGAGCAAACAGTTACAATGATGGTTCTGGAAAATTATAAACTGGGTGAGAAACATTAATCTGTAAAATAGATAGTGCAATCCAGAGGACTGGGAGCCAGGCCAGCCTCAGGTTCAAATCCTGCCTTGTCTATGACTCACTGCCTGGCCTCAGGTGAGTCATATCTCCATTTGTAAAATGGGGTAATAATACCTCAGCACCTATCTCACAGGGCTGTTATGAGGATTAATTAGTTAATGGTTAAATAGTGCTTTCAATAGACCTGGTGCTCTCAAGGCACGGATTTGCCGTACTGTTGTAGGTTTGGTGCGCTGACTTGTGTCGTGCCATTAGATTTTACATTTTAAAAAAATGTGGTGAGAGCTTCTACTGTAAACAAAGTGGGGGGGAAGGGGTTCAAAGACATGTAAGAGAAAAGCCCTGAGCTGCAACCTGTAATAAAGTTTTGCCTTGAGATTCTCTGTCACTTACTTTTACTGTTCTAACCTCATCTCTTCCCCATCCCACCATATTCTACTTCTCTGGTGTTGTGGAACAGAACTTCTGCATTGAGGGTTTGCTGCTGACTTAGAATATTAGGGTTGGAAGAGACCTCAGGAGGTCATCTAGCCCAATCCCCTGCTCAAAGCAGGACTAACACCAACTAAATCAGAGACTTCTTTGCATTCGGCCGTTGGCAGATGCCTCTGTTTGGCATGCGCACACACACACCCGGGGCCAAGCATGAGGTTAATGGATCACTGAAGTCCCTAAAGCAATGGTATGTGGGATTTGAATCAGTGTTATGCTGGCTGAATGTGAACAGAAGGCATCTGGCCACAAACCTGACATCTCCCTGCCTGTTTTCAACCACTGTGTTCAAATACATCAAGAACCAAGTTATACAAATCTTTTAACTTACATACCTAGGAGCAAGTCCACTTACAAGCAGCTGTCTCTTATCTCTTCTCATTAATCAGTGATTTGATGGTTCCAGGTGAAACTTGTTAGCTGTCTCCAGCCACAGCCTTCCCTGACATTTTTCCTCTAACAGCTTAGCAGAGGAAGGCAAACAACCCCCAAGCAGCAAATTCAACTTCTGTCTGTCCGTCCTTTTAGAAAGGGCCAACCTGAGGCTTCCTGAGAAGTCCTTCTAAAGAAGCCATTCATAATAATGTTAGTCCCTGAGTTCTCTATTATCTCCCTATCTGGGTTATCCAGGCACTGGGAGGAAAGAGCTGTTCAGAAATCCTTGGTTAGCCAAGGTCTAAGATCCACCCCTGCTAGAAGCAAAGAGGGGGGGAAAAACAAAGTACACAAAAGTACTGGCTAAATCCAAGAAGACATGCACTCAGAGCTGGTCATCTTCCTCCAGGAGGTAAGTCTCATCTCATGATTTTTAAGCTGAGTTTTAGAGGCAAGCTGATGCCTTTGCCACTTACCACTTTCCCTTCTATTATAGTGTTCAGAAACTGTCTGGAAGACATAATGAGGCATTTACCACTGGTATAGAGGCAGAGACTTATTAAAAGTGCATCTGCTTAATGTGTAGCACAAATCAGTGTTCATTTTCTATTAACTCTGGCACGAGGCTGAGAGATGACTGCGAAGAGGGGTGGTTAATGTGTTTGGGGTGAGGAAATCTAGCCTGGCGTGCTGGACCCTGATTTTTCAAAGTACCATAAGTAACAACTCCCTGTCTAAGTCACTGGGGTTTTGTGCAGGGGTCTGCCTATGCTTTGTGACTAACAGGGTTAGGGTTGTGGTCAGGTACATCACTTGCTGGTGGAATCTTGACTCTATACAGCATGTAGAGCTGCGGAGAGGTGCTTTCTAAGCTAAAATATAGGCCTCATTCAGCTATGGAGCGTTTTGCCAGCAGCACCCCCTTCTCTATACTGAGTAGTGTCTAGCTCAGGGGTCGGCAATCTTTGGCACTCGGCTCGCCAGGGTAAGCCTGGCGGACTGGGCAGGTTTGTTTACCTGCTGCATCCGCAGGTTTAGCCGATCGTGGCTCTCACTGGTTGCGGTTCGCCATCCCAGACCAATGGGGCCTGCGGGAAGCAGCGGTCAGCACATCCCTCAGCACGCGCCACTTCCCGCGGCCAGTGGGAGCTGTGATCGGCTGAACCTGTGGATGGGGCAGGTAAACAAACCAGCCCGGCCCGCCAGGGTGCTTAACCTGGCAAGCAGCGTGCCAAAGGTTGCCAATCCCTGGTCTAGCTTGAGAGTATCTGCTGATTACACTTGTGGTAGCATCTTGTGGGGAGTGCAATGATTTATTTGCCTGAAGAATGTTTATGCATCCACTAGATGTCTCTATGATGTATAGACGTCCAGCACGTGGCTCCTGGTAAACAAGGCATACTAAGCTGGAACTTGAGCTGTGTGGAAGCCTGTTGATCTGTAGTTGTTTTGTTTAACAAATGGTTTGCTGTTTAAGGAGGTCTGTGATTTCATACATGGGGAGGAAGGAAAAGGTCCCAAACTGCTAAAATTCCCAATAGCTCTTTGATAAGCTGAGTATTTGGGGGAGTCCTCTGCAGCTCTGAGAACTGCTTAGATGAGAGACAGACCATTCTGTGGTTATCTTTACTATGCACACACGTAAGCGCAAGGAGCGATGAGAGCGATTCCTTCCTGGAAGCACTTAGAACTTGAGCCCCATTCCAATAAAGTTCAAGTTGTGCAAGGTTAGCTCATCTCCTCTTAATTCTCCATGGGGTTTGAACGTTGCTTTCTATTTATGCTCATAGCTGAAGGACCTGCCGGGAATCCTGTGATATCTTTCCAGTAACTCTCATTTAAACGTGTAATTTGCCTCTCATGCTAGGCTTGATTGCTGGTAAACTTTGCATTAGCAGAGCAATTGGTGTAAAGAGTGGCTCTTTTGACATGATTTATCTCTCTCCCCCACCACTTATACAATGAAGTGTTTTCTGACCTCCGTGCCGTAATATCACTCTTCACAAATAACTTCTTTCTGACTGACCCACCATGCACCAAGGAACTGAAATACTGTACACCACTGATTTGATCATTATGATAATTACCATATGTATTAGATTTGTGGTGACGGGGCTCTGCTGTGCTGGGTGCAGTATATGAACTTGTAAACACTTCAGGACTAACAGCCTTTGATAAGCTGTGTCAGCAAGACAGACAAAAGATGGAAGAAAGACAAGTAGCCTTATCCCTATTTTATAGGTGGGGTCGGAGAGAGAAGGACGCTGAGAGATGAAGCAACTTGCTCAAGGTCACACAGGGAGTCTGTTATAGAGCAAGGAGATGAATCCAGGTCTTCTAAGGTCCAGGGTCTTAACCGAAGAACATCCTTCATCTCTAACTAGGAGTTACTCTACTGAGTCCTTCACAGATATGTTTTAAAGGAAAAAACCAAGCCATGCCCACAAAAGATTATCCCAACCCGGTACTGTACCTGGGTGTGTGGCACACTCGATGGGCATGTAATTATTGAGTTGTGCCTCTGTGCAGATACAGTAAAACATACCCCTGTGCGGGGGGGGGGGGGGCATAAATCCTCTTCTGAAGGTCTGGGGGGCTCAAGAGAGGCATGGGCATTGTGCTGGCCTGCTGCACAGGGAGGTGAATTTCACCCATAGCCTGAAAGCACCAAACAGATGCCTATGTTGCACCATAGCCCTGGTTGGGTTGTCCACAGTGGGGAGTGAACCTGCGACCTCTGGCTCTTAAAACTGGGCTGCTAGCCAAGGCAGTGACAGGCTTGTCCACCACTAGAAGGGGACCGAGCACCACCCTGAGTAGATGTGGGTTATACATATATGGAAAAATATGGTACTCTGTTCCTGGGCAAAACTCTCCTTGGTTTCAATGGGAGAGAAAAACACCTACTCCTCCATTTATTTATTTTTTGTCTGAGGAAGGGCTGAAGGATCCGAACCCATTTGCATTCTATCCCTTGCTGCTGTTAGCCTGGGAAAGCATGTGTATAATCCTTCAGACCATAAACACTAACGTATATGCAAAAAATGCAAAAAAAACCCCAAATCCACATATCCAAGGGCACGAACTGAAGAGGAGTCAGCCTTGCTCAAAATTGTTTTGGCTTTTGCCAGATTTGCCTCTCAACCCACAATAAAATACCCAAATCATCGTCCACTCATGCTGGAAAGAGTCTACATATGTTGCCTGTCTAAACTTGTAGTTCAGAGCTTTGATGGTATTACAACATTGCATACACAGTATTGACGCATTTGTGTTCATGTGATATAATTATCCCTTTATGTCATGTATCTTGAGTCTGCCTACGGGTGCATAAGCATGCACATGGACTTCTCTAGACTCCTAATTTAAAGCAGTGGTTCTCAAACTTTTTGTATTGGTGACCCCTTTCATAGAGCAAACCAGGAATGTGATCACTCCTTATAAATTCAAAACCTCTTTTTTTTTTTTTTTTTTTTAAATATTTAACACCATTATAAATGCTGGAGGCGAAGTGGGGTTTGGGGGTGGAGGCTGACAGCTTGCAGCCCCCTGAGGGGTCATGACCCCCACTTTGAGACCCCTTGGTTTAAGGGACCAATAGATCATGTAGTCTGACTTTCTGTATATCACAGACCTCTAAACACCACCCAGTTACCCCTGCATTGACCCCAATAACTTGGATTAGATTAAAATATTAAAACACGTCAGAGACTAAACCAGGGTGGGCAAACTTTTTGGACTGAGGGTCACATCGGGGAATAGAAATTGTATGGTGGGCCATGAATGCTCACAAAATTGGGCTTGGGGTGCGGGAGGGGGTGCGGGCTCTGGGGTGAGGCTGAGGATGAGGAGTTTGGGGTGTAGAAGGGTGCTCTTGGCTGGGACTGAGGGGTTTGAAGGGCGGGAGAAGGATCAGGGATGGGTAATGGGGAGAGGCTCAGGGGTGCAGGTTTTGAGCGGTGCTTACCTCAAGCGGCTCCCAGAAGCAGCAGCATGTCCCTTCTCCAGCTCCTATGTGGCGGCATGGACAGGCAGCTCTGCACGCTGCCCCATCTGCAGGCGCAGCCTCTACAGCTCCCATTGGAGCACTGGAGGGGGCCATTGAAGGGCGTAGGAACCGGAGCGGGGCCATGCCGGCTGCCGCAGCTTCTGGGAGCCGCGTGGAGACGCTCCCTACCCTGCACCCGGGCTAGAGTGCTGGAGCAGGGCCATGCCACGGCTTCCGGGAGCTGCGTGGTGCGGCCCCGGCTGGAACCCAGAGTGGCTCCCAACCTAGTACCCCAGCTGGAGCTGAGCTGTAGACCCCAGTGGAGCTGGCGGGCCGCCTTAAAATGGCACGCACGCCGGATCTGACCCGGGGGCCGTAGTTTGCCCACCCCTGGACTAAACTGTTGTGTGCCACAGGCAGAGAATGGGATGGCCCAAGGTACACCCGTAGCTGAGGTCCCTGCAATGGTAGGGAATTGATTTGGTGAGAGAGACCCAGATGAACCTGGTAAGTGACCCACCCCCCATGCAGAGGAAGGAGAGAAGGGATGATCCTGCATACACTTAAAACTGAATATAGCCTCTCGTCCAGCAACACATTTAAGCAAGTGCTTTGATTCAATCATTGGAGCAGCCCCATTGAAGTCAATGGCATTTCTTGCGTGCTTAAAGTTAAGTATGTGCTTAATTGCTGTGCAGGATCAGGGCCATAACAATCACCACTGGCATGTTCTTATTGATGTACATGGAATTAATAAGCACTGCACCTGGTACTGTTCCCAGGATTACATCTTCAAGTAGTAGGAAAACTTGTTTTATTAGAGATTTCCTTTGAGGGGAGAAACAAGGGGTGAGGATGTCTGTGTGTTTGCATGTATAACCTAGACCAGTGGTTTTCAACTTGTGGTCTGTGGACCCTTGGTATCTGCAGACTATGTCTAAGATTTCCAACGGGGTTCACGCCTCCATTCAAAAATTTGTTAGGGGTCCGCAAATGAAAAAAGGTTGAAAATCACTAACCTAGACTAATATATTCTGTATATACTTAATGTTTCTGTATACTGCTATAATATATTAGTTTTACTACTATTTAGCTCTGTATGAAATTCTGTAGCTGCGGGCTCAATCCTGTTTTGAAACAGCGGTACAAATCTAGCCACTGAGGTAGGTGGGAGTCGCTCTGGTTTATAGTGGTCTAAGCAAGAGCAAAGCCCGTTCAAGCACTTCCAGCTCAGCTTCTCATGAACAGTGAATAGACGATTACTGTAATTATATGCTGGGATTTATTTTGGGCTGATCCCAAACTCGAAGCACTTCGTTATTTAATCAAAGCTTCACGAAGAACTTAAAAAACACTGTCAGCAATACAATGACATTAATTAATGGTCTGAACCATAAAACGTCAGAAACCGCCTGACCTACGCCAATAACCCTGCAGGGACCTACATCTATCAAATTACCCACATTAAAATATAGCCTTTTCAGTGTACCCAGAAAGCTTTTTATTATTATTATTATTATTAAAGTAATATTCTAGCTGAAAGCACCATGATGAGGTGGGCCAAGGAGGCAGGATTTTAGTTTTGCAAAACCATTCTGGTCTTGCCTTTTAATGTTCAGAACCCAAACAAGGTTTGGTTTTTTTAGGGCCTGATCCAAAAGCCAATGAAACCAATGGGAATCTTTCTGAGACTTAGATGGACTTTTGGTCGGCCCCTTTGTAATCTTTCTTTACCTCATTTATTATCTCCCATGTCAGCAGGCATGCCACAGCTTTAGAATGCTTTCTCTGTTTCCATCCTTGCAGTACATTCACTGGCTGCTGATGCATGCCAAAGCAGAACTCTATTGCTCTTATGGCATTGAAGTATATGTGGCCCCGACTCAGCAAGATGCATAAGCATATGGCTTAAAGTAAATGTATAAAGTCAATGGGGATACTCACATGCTTAGAATTAGGCACATCTTTGGGCATCTGGCTAAATCGAGGTCTAAAATCACATGCCTGCGTTATCTAGGCACAACTAACCCACTTCTCCTTTATGTAACTCCATTGACTTCAGTGAATTTGTCGCATCCTGTTAAATATGGAACATGAGACTGAAATCTGAATTTCTTTGCTTGCAGTTGTAACAACCTGCATGGAACTTGGAGGGAGGAGCACAGGTTGTAGGAGGCGAGAATTCTGGAGAGGGCACCAGAAAGTCAGTCTGTGTGCAAATGGCTGGAATGCTAACTGCAGTTGCAGCATCCCGGTAGATAGCTTTCTTAATAAAGAGCCATTTTACTTATAGAAGTGTAGTCCTCTCATGTTATCACCCAGAACCTGGTGCATGAAACAGCAGGCAGAATCATAGTGACAGCAATCAATTCCTAGGGGAGCCAGTCCATTCTCCCATGATAATGCAGGACTGTTCCCTAGAGCATATTGTCCTACTGCCTTGTCCTGCCTAGATGTAACTGGTTTTTATTTTTATTTATTATTTGTAGATTACATTTCTTAATTTTCAGTAGCTTCAAAAAGAAAATAATATGTAGGCATCAACATTCAAATAGCTTATGACATGAGCACAATATTTATTTGTTTCAAATGCTAAATATTGTATCGATTAATGGCATAATAAGCTGCAATGGCTCCACAGGGCCCATAACAATTATTATTCAAGGAATTGTTTCATTTTGATTGAGACTTCTATTCCTCAAACACAATGGATCAATGTATTAAGGCAAACCAAACCCATTCATCTTTTTCTGATCCACTAGGGTTAGTATTGTTGGATCAATAAACAGAACTGTAACGATTCCAATTAAAAACAGTTTTGTTTGTACTAATCTTCTCCAGTCAAGCAATTAGGGACATTAAGCTGCTATGAAAACTTGCTATTCCATATCAACAATGTATAGGTAGGATTTTCTTTTTTAAGCAACCTAGAGTGTGCTGCATTTTCTAGCAGTGAGCTCTGAAATGACATCGGTAAATAAGCATTCTGAAATGTGTTGCTAAGTTTCTTCATAGGAAGCAGCATTTCTCACCTCAGATAACAGACAATTTGGAAACTATGATTATAGAAACCAATTTAAAGATTATGTGGATCCAGCCAGAGGCAAATGCTTCTGAGGGAGATAATTTGTATGCTTTAGCCAGTAGATGGTGCTGTTTGTTCCATTCTTAACTGCAGGGGCGGAGGCACCTTTGCAAAAGAGTAGTTGATTGGTGTGAAGGGGTCACTGACTCCATGTACCAAGGGTGAAATTCATCCATGTGCAGATGCCCAGCACCCCTGTGCTGGACCTCAGGGCTGAATTGCATCTGAGAGCCCATCTTTTGAATTCCCAGCTCCATGTCGTGTTATCTTGGACAGCACATGCATCTCTGCAGTTTTTGTGTTGACGTTTTAGATTTTCAAGTAACTTATGCAGAGTCCCACATCCCTGGGGAAACCAAAGTCTCCAGCCTTGCATTTCCCGCTGTCAGGAAGTTGGTTCTTGATGCTCAGTCTAAACTTAATCCATTTTCTTCTACCTATATCCCCATATCACATAGTAACAGTCCCCTTCCTTCCCAGGTGTTTGTAGGCTGCTAACCTGTTCCATTGCCCTCTCTTTGTTGTGACTTGTATAACCTCTTTGTTTCTGTAAATTGGGGAACAAAGGGGATAACAGTTGCTTATTGGCTCTGCTCTGAGCATTATCATCATCATTATTTTCCCCCGTGCTGTGGGAGCTATATTGGGGTTTTTCTTATCTGTCATGAACCTGATTCTTTCTCATTTACATTCAGGCCACTTTATACTGATCTGGCAGTGTAAAGGGACCATTTAAAGAAGGTATAATTTACCCATATGCTTCTCTGGAAATGTAAAGTGGGTGTAAAGTGGCCTTAGTGTAAAAGATCAATAAGATGTATAGGGCCTGATTTGTCAATCTACAAAAGCATAGTATTTGCATTAATGCAGCTAATGGATATAGGTACCATAGAGATGGCTTTATGTTCCTTCCTACTTATTACCATTATTGCTGTAACATCTAGGAAACGAAACGATAGACCAGGGCCCCATTGAGCTAGGTGATACACAAACAGAACAGAAAGCAGTCCTTGTCCCAAGGAGCTTACAGTCTACGCAGTCGGGTTGCTGCACAGAGACATATATAATATAGGAACCTACGAATGTATCCAGAGTTCAGATGGGTTGGCTTTGGCTTGCTGTTTTAATCCCCAGTGTCATGGAGGATTGTGGTCAGTCAATACAGGCAGCCTCGGAGGCAATGGGAGAAGAAAAATTCATTACCATCTCAAGTGCACTCCACGCATCACTCCTTACCCACCAATCTATGGTACTTGCATGGCCCCCATTATCTGAGCACCTCACAATCTTTTTTGTATTTATCCTCACCACACCCTTGTGAGGTAGGGCAGTGTTATTGTTCCCATTTTACAGATGGGGAACCGAGGCACAGAGAGACTGTGATTTACCCAGAATTACACAGATCTATGACAGACCACAGAACTGAACCTAGGCCTTCCAGATCCCAGGCTAACAACCTAACCACTTGACCATCCTCTCTCCAGCACTGTGGTCCTGCTGTGATATTTTTTTTTTTTTTTGGTTACTTCAGAAAAAGCTTTCTGCTGCCCAGAGAGCCAAGTCCAGCAGGATTTAATGAGCGTGAGCCTTCTGCTTGGGGTGCAGTGCTGATTGGCAACTCCTCCCCCCCCCCCCGCTAACACAATCTTAATCCTTACCCATCATGACAGCATGTAGGAATGCAGTTCGGTGATGGTCTCCAAGTTAAATCAAGCTGCCTGTGCCTTTTTGAGAGGGAACGTCTGGTCAGAGGAGTGTGTCCAGTGGGAGAGGCTTATGCTATACGCTTTAAGCCAGTGTTCTTTCTGGAACTGAATGACTGAGGCTATGTTCTAGCTGGAGGGACGCTTTGTACTCTCTGGTTTTGCTTACGGATTGCTCTTGCAGCCTGGCTTTTCACTCTTCTCTTTTTTTATTTTTATGGTCTCAGACTATTTCTTGTGCAATGGGGTTCATGCGTCAAATTTTGTTATGTACGGGGCTTTTGAAATAGCGATTGGGAAATGGATGGGGGCATTTTTGACCCCATGAAAAACTGCAATGAAAATTAAATCTGTTTTGCTGGCAGTTTTTCTTAAGGGTTTTATTTTATTTTATTTTTGAGGGGGGTTGTAACACAAAATACCCAATGCATTTTTCTGACAAATTTTTGTTCTTAGTTGAATGGTCACTCACCTGTTTTTCGTATTTTTAAAAAATGTTTGATAGAAAATTGTGTGTTTTAAATCAGCAGCGGAGCTTTGCTGATTTACACCTGCTGAGGACCTGGTCCTAGATCTCACTCTGCTCTTAATTTGGATAATAATGATGCAATTGCAGAGACAGTCTGGGTGCCGCTGATTCCAGGGACAGAGTTGTTTCTGCTGCAGGTCACAGTCCGTTGGAGCGATGCGGTGTAGCAAAATGTAATTAGCTGACAGCATCGTCTCCTCCTTGTAATATGTCAGAGTCAGCTGTGATGTAACCTCGTTAATGTGAGAAGGTCATAGCCCTCTAAATGGGCACATTAATCCTTCATTTCAAACTAAGCACAAACCATTGTGCCCCACCCATTATCGTCCCATTAAACATTCATTTAGAATTCTTTACAATCAAAGAAATAGACTGCCTACCGCTAAAGCGTTTACTGTCTCTGCAGCCAAGTTCATGATGTTCTATCCATCTCTAAGCAGCTCCATTTTCAGTGATGCATGAGCAGGGTGACGTTATCACCATGTAGAATGTGAATTCCTCCATATTTGAGGGGAGTGAGACGTTTATATCCTTCATAAGGACTATTGGAATAGGACACTACTTGATAAATTGTTGAGAAAGAGGCCCCATTGTGTTACCTGCTTACAGACACAGCGGGAGACAGTCCCTGCCTTGAATAGCTTACAGTCTCGAAGTTATAGTTAAGGCTACGTTTATGTCACGGAGGTCATGGAATCCGTGACTTCCAGAGACCTCCGTGACATTCTCTGCTTCAGCCCCAGGGGCTGCAGGACTCTGAAGCTGGCAGCCAGCGGGGCCATGGCAGGGTTCCAGCGACTGGAGATAGCCTCACATGGGGTCAGGGGGACACCTGGGGCGAGCGGCTGGGGGTCACCCTGCAGCTCCCAGCTGCCGCAGGCTTTTGCCACAGCAGCAAAAGTCACAGACATGTCATGGCTTCTGTGAATTTTTGTTGATTGCTTGTGACCTGTCCGTGACTTTTACTACAAATAACCATGACAAAATCTTTGCCTTTGTTATAGTTAATCCAAAAGATCAGCTTTTCTTTTTAACATCTAATAACCTCTGTAAAGCAGGATCACTGGATTTGGTGCCACATTTACCATCCCCATCCACTCTCTTGCACCTGGGCATCTTGTCGGTTCAGACTCAACATGTGGGAGGAAGTTTGGTTGCTCAGTAGGTTTCCTTATAGTCTGCCTTCTTTATACTCCATAATGCCCTTCCAAATATGCTTTGCTCTGCCCCAGTATTCAATATCATTACCACTACTGAGTTTCCCATGAGTCTCAAATATGCTGATTAGCAATGGCAAAGCAAAGAAATGAGGGAGTGCTAAGGCACACAGATCACTGTCTACTGAATAGCTTGATCATTCAACTGTGCAAATGTAACCCACGCACCTTCTGGGTGTGGTGTTCTGTCCCATCTAGGGGCACCGAGACCACTTAAAGGGAGAGATAAAATGAGTTTGCTCTACAGCCTTGGCTAACAGGCAGTTGACTTTTGGCTCATGCAATAGAGGCTCATGCACTAAGCTCCAGAGATCCCCGTCGAGCAGGGTCTGTCGGCATTACACAAATGGAAGAGGTGAAGACTGTGTCTTTGCAACCAGCTCATGGCTTCCTTCTCTTTGCATTGTTGTTAAATTCCAACATGCAACAATATTAAAGTATTGGAATGACCGGCTCAAATGGAATTATTTAATTAAAGATTAATACAGCAATATCCGGGATACAGAAAGAGAACATACTTTACCACCCCTGTACATGAAGAAGGTAGTTTAGTCCCATCTTCCTTACTTAGTGGAATGCTGGCAGTATTCATTCCCAATTTATCTCCCCAAAACTCTTTTCTTTTATAGGGTGTGAGACAGAGAAATCTTTGTGGGGAGGGAAAAGTTACTTTCTCACAATTATTTCGCTCTATGTTGTTTTCAATATCTCATTTTTACCTCATTACTTATGGGATTTCTTTTATGGTTATCTCGCTTTACCTGATTGGATTATAATTCCCCTTTGGTTTATCAGTCATTATTACTGACAGCTGTGGCAACTGGTAGTTCTTAATGAATTAACATCTCTCCATGGGTCATTATTTCATTCATCACAGGAAAAGTCTGCAATAACAAATGTCTCTTATCAATCATACGCACCCCGTATATTACCCAGTCTTGTTTATTATAACACTTACTAATAAGAATGTCTATTACCATAGAATCCAGTATCCCTCTGTGGCCTAGGTTAAAGGAGTTAAAAGATAAGCATGTTCCTTTATTTAGACACACATTAACCCAGTTTAAAACAAAGCACATTAGTTTGATAGAATAGCTAAATCACACTTGAGTTTATATGCACAAAGGATTTTGGTTAAAATAACAAATAAAAGAATTATGGAAGCTTAATATACACAAATCATAAAAGGTAAATAGTTACTAACAGGCACTCCCTTTTTGCCAGTAAATCAATGGCTTTTGCTGCAAGTTCATTGCATGGTAAGAGAAATAAAACTCCCGAGGCAAAGCATTGCTAACCAACCAAAGGAACCGTGGATCGACAGAGCGAGGCTGCATGGTTGGCAGCAGAATTCCATTGCACACAAGTGGCTTATCACTTGCCACATGACCCTGGAGTACACACTGGTGGCGTTCTTTCCTTCAGGTAAGTCCAGTTTGTTTTCAGTCAGACTCACCGTAACGTTAAAGCACTCACTAACCAATGTGTCCTTAGTTGCGTTCGGCTCTAGTGACTGGAAGCACCTAGGGTAATAAATGCAATCGGGGAACTTTTTGAAGTTGTCGGTGTAATATTTGGCCTCTTCGGGCTCTAGTTTGATGTCGAGCAATTGGCCGGTGTAACAGAGTGTTCCTGGAATCTTCACTGATTCTTTTTTGGTTGGCGGGCTGGGCTTATTAACGGGGGGAGGACTTTTATTCTGGCTTGCTTTCTTACTTGAGGAGCCCCTCCTACAAAGGGTGATATCGCTACATAGCACCAGCAAAAGCATAGCCATCCAGCAGGTCACCATCTGGGTCCTTCCCATTCTGGAGGATCTGAAAGGGGAAGAGATTTGGATCATAAAGCCAGAAGGGACCATTGTGATCATCTAATCTGACCTCCTGTATAGCACAGGCTACAGAACATCTCTAAAACAATGCCTGTTTGAACTACGGTTTATCCATCCAGTCTTGCCTGAGCGAATGGCAATTGAGGGCGAATCCACCAGAACGGTTGGCAACTTGATAATTAACCTTTGAATCTCACTACTTTAAAAGATTTCCACTTTGAACTGGTCCAGCTTCTACTTCCAGCCATTGGATCTTCTTATGCTCTTTGTCTGCTAGATTGAAGAGTCCATGTAGGCACGTATAGCCTGGGATAGAGTCGTCCCTTAACTTTCTCTTAAGCTAAATATTTTGATCTCCTTGAGTCTGTCACTATAAGGCACATTCTCCAATCCTTTCCTAATTCTCACAGCTCTTCCTGATCCCTCTCCAATTCCACAATGTCCTTCTTGGATTAATGCTAATTCTTAACAACCCAATGTATTTCCTATATATATGGGCTCAATCCCAACACCCTGTAAACTTTGGAGAGGTTCAGAATCCTAGCCCACCTCTAGACCCTAATTTTGCAAACAGTTCCTAACTTTATAATTGACAAAACCAACCCCCTTGTCCCAAATGCTCCCCCACCCTTTTTGGAAGAGGAGGGGGAACAACTCTGGTTCCAAATTCTCCAGCATGTCAACTCCATGACATATGCAGTTTGGGCAAGCTGTTGACTGCTGGGGTAACAACCAGGGGAAGGTGCCAACATTTAGGTGACAAATAATCATACGTAGATAGCGCTCTTCATCCAGAAGTCTCAAAGGACTTTATATTAAAGCATCACAACCCTCCAGTATTACCCAGAGGCTGCATAAGAGCAGCCAGATACTTCCTTTTTGGCTGGAGGAAAGATGGTTTAATGGTTACAGCACCAGCCTAGAATTTGAGATCCGAGTTCAATTCCCCTGCTCTGCCCCAGATTTCCGGGTTGGCCTTGCATGAAATCACTCCATCTCTGGGCCCTGTCAAATGGGGATAGTTACACTGCCGTGCCCCACAGGGGTGTTGTGACCTGCCCAGAAACTACAGCAGTGGGGGGCCAGTTGCATGGTGCAGTAGACTGACCTGTCCTTGCAAAGCATTGGTTCAGCTGCAGGTGCAAAGGTATCTTCATGTAAGTAGCCAGAGTGATATTTCCATTTTACATCAGAGAAAACTGAGGCACTGGTTAAAGTCAATGGTTTCTATTTTCAAAATGACCTAGGGGCTTTAGATGCTTTTCCCCATTGAGATTGAAGTAGGGAGTTCAGGGCTTTTCTAACTTCTAAGTATTTTGGAATTAATTCCTAATGAACTAGGCTGCCGTAAGAGCTTTCTTTGTATGCTGCTAAAGGAGAATTAAGAATATTGAACAGGGATCTCTAGTAACACATTGGTCCCACTGACTTCAATGGGCTTTGGACCAGGTGCATATTAGTTTTTAATGATCCTTTGCTGTTCTCCACCTAACCGCATTTACTTCTGAACCCACTGTGTTTGGGAATTGCATGGGGGTAAGAAATAACTAATAGCCACAACCCATATTGTGCCATTGGGTATCAAGCAGAACTCCCCCCACTCCCCCTCCTTGATATGGATGGGGAGGGGTGGGGGGAGTTCTGCTTGATACCCAATGGCACAATATGGGTTGTGGCTATTAGTTATTTCTTACCCCCATGCAATTCCCAAACACAGTGGGTTCAGAAGTAAATGCGGTTAGGTGGAGAACATCCATATCAAGGAGGGGGAGGGGAAATCTGCTTAAAAATCAATCCATTGCACCCATCATAATAAGTTTTGAAACTGTTCATGTTCACGGTGTGGAAATACTTTCTGAGCATGTAGGACCTAATCCAATGGGAGACTTTCCATTGACTTTGGTGGGCTTTGCATCAGGTCCCTAATGTCCCAACTCATTCAGTGCTAATAGGAAGGCTGTTTTATGATCACAGGATGTTGCCTTTTTGTAAGGCCTCACTTTCAGTGGAAAGTAACAAGTAGTCGCTTTCCAGCTAGGTTCATAGAGCAAGGTTCATAGCTTGCAGCCCTGGCAAATTGTTCCACGGTACGTTACAGCTTCTTCCTGTGGAAATAGTGTGTGGCTGTTTTATTCATCGCAGAAATCTGTGGGTAACTTTTTTTTTAAAAAGGCTGTCAAATCAAGCTCCCCACTGAATCAATTCTGTGAACCCAGCTAAGGGTATTCAGATGTACTGCTGAGTGTTGTCTCCGAATGCTCCACAGAAAAGAGAAAAAGTTGCAATTACACACACTTTTTTTTTCTCTCTCTTTCTCCCTCTTAGCTATGTACCCACACCCATGCATTTGGTTCAAATGTCTATGTTTGGGTGGGGGGTTTTTGCTTACCAGTCTTGTTCATCAGAGTGGCAGGGTAGAATGGAAAGATCAACAAGAGACAACAATGCAGATACCAGGGTGATGGGTGCATTTTAAATACTTGGGCAGATAGAGTATATGTATCATGTTGGTTAGCTTGAAACATATAGAAGATGGGATGGGTGAATGCTTCTACACCATTTCCTATTCTTTCTGACCTCTGGTTAGAGCAGAGGAATTAAGTTCTCATCCCCAGCTCTCCCATTGGTTTTCTCTGATCTTGGGTAAATTATTTAACCACCCCGAGCCTTAGTTTCTCCATGTTTGTTTGCCTGTCTTGCAGGGGTGTGGTGGGAATGGATGATAAGCCACTTTGGGATCCTGAGGGCTCCAAGACAGACAAGGTGGTATTATTGAGGAGAAAATAGGGTGCTGCCTGTGTGTTTCTGTAGAGCCAAATCATGCAGCGTTTACTCCGGCAAAACTCTGACTGAGAGTCAGTGGGACTGCTAGGAGAGTAAGGATCGGGTTAGAACAGAAGGATTTAGCTCGTTCATAAACAGACTATTAAGAAATGGCTTTAGTCTAAAGAAGAAATCAAAGCATAAGCAAGTTTGTGAATGTGATTTGATTTTTTTTTTCTGTGAGGCTAAATTCATCAACAAAACCCACCGGATACTTATATATTTATTTTTTGGTAGGTGCTTTGTGGTTTTCCCTGTAAATATGGTACAACATACTCATATTTGCTTCAATCTAAACTAGTAGATGAATAGAACTCTTCCATCATTCCTTTCTTTCCAGGAAAAGACTCTATAGAGACAAGGTTTCGAAACTCAATGGAAAGGTCAGTTAGGGTCCAACATGCAACTGTACCCATTAAAAATATTTATCAATGATAGTTTTAATATCCCAGAGCAATTAAAATTGCACGGGCTGGAAGAAACAGCCAGTTCTTTTAGGATCTAACTGTGCAGATATCAAGTAACTTATCTGAGAGCACGTCTAATAATCATCCAGATAAGACATGCTTGAAGTGAATTCTGGTCCTTGTTACATCAATGCAATTCCTTTTGCTTCGAGATCAGTCTTTGGGTCTTGAATTACTGCGGGTCCATGAGTAGTCCCTTTTATCCAGGACACTTAGGAGTAACTGAAAACAAATGGGGATTACATAGCTCTGCAATTCACAGGACGGAGTGAGAGGTTTTTAAACAACAAAGGTAAATGGCAAGATCCTATGCAAACATGAATGAAAATAAGTGATAAAAATCTGTGCCGGATGTTGGCAATCACTCACCTTTCTGCTAGAGAGTTGCAGGTTGTTTTTTGGGGCAAGTGCAGGTCTCGATAGCATTTGCCAAGCTGAATCTCTCAAACTATATAGCAGTAGGTGGGGTATGTTCATTTCCAAATATGGAAAATTATTTCTCTCTGAGTGTACTGTATCTGAGAGCATCTTCTGTTCCCTTCCCCTCCCCCCCTTTCAAGGTTTGAATTGCCTCTTGTTAAATATTTCATTTTCCTGCACATGTTAGAGATGAACTGAGCTGTGCAGTTTATATTTGAACTGTAAGCTCTGTAGGGACAAGGACTGACTTTTTGTACAGCACATAGCATAGCAAGGCCCTGATCCATTATTAGGGATTATAGGTGCTATTGCAATACAAATACTGTCCAGACCTGGATCTGCATCTGAACTTGGCCAAATTTCTAGGGCAGTTGGGCTGAATATCCAAGTTCTGATTGTGCCTAAAAAGAGGCTCAATATTGTGATAATGGGTGCCATATAAAATCTTAAGATCGATCGATTAGATGCCATGAGTGCAGGGGCCTGGACTAGATGACCTCTCAAGGTCCCTTCCAGTCCTATGATTCTATGCACCTCTGAGTTGTAAAATTGGGGTCTTGCTCCTGAAAAGCCCTAAACTCTGAGAAGAATTCAGATCTGTCTTCTGATTTGTGGCCCATCTCCAGTAAGCACACACAGTCAACACTGATTGTGTCGAGAATCTCAACACTTTTGTTTAGGAGGTCGGTGGGAAAGGGGATATTTAGATCTTGGGTTCTGGTTTGGTCCATTTCTACATAGTTGGGCCATGGGCATGATTCAAACTTTTAACCTGCCTTTGACAAATTGGGAGTGGTCAGATCCAGGGAATTAGTTGGGACCTATCTCTACAATAAACTAAATCTTTCATCCAGAAAACCAACTCCAGATGGTTAGAGATGGCACCACTTTACACAGTAAGTGCAAGTTATTCAGGAATCAGATTTTCAGGATAGAAAAGACTTATGTGGTCATGTGTCCAATGGGAGGCAGTTCAAGAACTTCATCTCTTCTGGTTGGGCATGGAAGCACTAGATTCATACAGCTTTTCTAGTAATAAAGATTCCTCAAAGTCAAGCAAATGGCAGTCTCAAAGCAAGTTTTTTGGGTTCGAAACAGGAGTTCTCTGTCTCCTGAATGCTGCTTGGTGTTAAATAAGATATAATCAAACAAAGAATTGTGAGAATGCAAATAATCGAAGAAACTCAGAGAATGCAGAGTGTGCCAGAAATAAAGTCCACTGACCGTAATCTTGAATGTGTGGTTTTACGGTGTTCCTGACAATTCGTAATATCCATAGCTCATTTCCCCAACACTATGCACATCCAGGACACTGGAGAACATATTAGTAACACTTAAATCTCCCCACACCCCTATGAGCATTGTTTCATCCCTCTAAAGATGAGGAAACTGAGGCACAAGGAGGTTGACCCAAAATTTTCAAATGTGCCCCTTAACTTCCAGGTGCTTAATCCAAGACACGAGTTTCACATGCACAGAGTATGTGCTCCTCCCAGTGACTTCATTTTGGTGGTGTGGGTGTCAAGTGCCTCTTAAATTCAGGATTTAGTGTCTCATGCTCTGCCCTGAAAATTAGCAGGCACATCTCATTTTGGGCCTGAGATCACACAGGAAATCAATTACCAGGCCAGGAATTGCACCCAGGAGTCCTGGTTCCCAGTATCCTGCTCTAAGCACCCAGTAAGCTGGCTAGTACCAGCAAAACTCCCAGATCTCTGTGAGCTTCTAATAGCTGAGTAAACACACCGAGCTATGTAAAAACATCCCTTTATACATTAACTGCTAGCCCAAACAGCCGGTTTAGCTAGTTATGCGTCAGATTCTCTTGCTGAACAGACATGGTTTTCTGCCCTTCTTGTAATTTAAACTGCTACCCCTAGCTATAATGGATTTCCTAGTAAAGGAAAACTCCAGTGTAAAATTACAATACTTCTAATCATTGCATCTGATTTCAAAGGGCTAAATTCTGTCCTTAGCTAAACACATCATGCTTCTTTAGATATCAGTGGGAATTGCACTGAAAATTGCTAATTTCCCTAACCTGTAGTCCTTAATGGAGGTGGTCAAATAGCAGATTTTTTTTGGTTCACTGGTAGATCTGAAAAATTGAAAAAATCAGTTTGGGTAAAATGAAACTGGATTTCTTTGTATGCAGTGTTGAGAATGATAATAGGTATAGTGGGGCTAGGTCATGAAGGGCTTTTAATGGGAAGACAAGTAGTTTGTGTGTGATGCTGTGGAGATGGGGGAGTCAACAGAGAGTGGTCTGGAAAAAGTGATAAGCTACGAAAATGACCTTTGCAACTGCGCCCTGAATGGTGGTCAAGGCCAAAGAAAAGATGTTGCTGTAATGGAGACATGAGGCCATGAGAACTGTCTCTTTGCTAACGCATTGTTTAAAAAAAAAAAAAATCCCATAGAAGGAATATAATTGTAAAATTTCCTAGGACTCTCCTGTAAAGGGAGTTTTGTCTGAGGAAGAGCTATAAAAGATTTCCCCCCCACAAGTTTATGTTTGGATGTGCTAAACACAGATCCTCTTCCCAGTGGCTGAGTTACAGATGATGTCGCTGCCTTTTGTAAGAAGTTTCTTGCTTTTGTGACTTGCTCTCCGCTCTAATGTTGTTTGTCTTTTATTTTTATTCTTAAAGCTTGAGGTTTAATTTCCAGTGTATCCAATCCATTCATCAATATTCATTCTGAAATATTTAAATATAACTCCTCTAAGAGCTAATGAGCCAAGAATACATTTATGCGTGATGTTATTGGCAATTTCAATAATTACTTTTTTTCAAAAAAGCACTTACTGTAATTTGGTATTTTTATTAATTTTTCCTTTTAGCAGGCCCTGTCTTGTACTACTCAAGTGGGCAGCAATCTTCATATCAGCCAGTGTCTGGTATGGATTTAAAGATGAACAGTAAAACTTCTGACAGAACGCGTAAAGCTGCCAAAATAAAAATAGGTGCTCTCTCCCACCACTCTGCCTTTAGACTCTGATTCTTTCACGGAATATATATAGGCTTGATGATCCCAATTCTCCACTGATTTCAATGGAGCTACCTGGTGTCAGACAGTAGTGAATCAAGTCTAACATCAAAATTATTTTAAATAAAATTGTTTGACTATATTTTAGATTTTTTTTTAAAGCCAGAAGGGACCATTGTGATCATCTCATCTCCTACGAGAGACAGGCCCGGGGAATTTCACCTATTCCATCATCCGATCCAGACCTCACTGAAGTCAGTAGACTCTTTCCATTGACTTCAATGAAGGCTGGATCAAGTCTTCTTCATTGACAAATCCTCTGAAGTGCTGACCATCCTCTGTTCCTGCTGAAGACAATGGGAGTTTATAGTGCTCAGGACCATGCCGAATCACACTCTTGCTGACCACTCTTCCTTCAGTATTTTCAGTTTCCTTTGCGGCAGCTAATAGAGAGGAAGGATGGTGTAGTGGTTTAGGCAGTAGAGACTTGAGTCATGTCCAGTTCCCTGCTCCACTACAGATGTCTTGTGGGATCTTGGGCAAGTCACTTGGGCTGAAGGTTCAAAGGTATTTAGGTGCTTCACTCCCATAGTTGAGAACTGGGCAGAGCATGGACTTGAACCTGCCAAGTGAGTGCCTTGCTGCAGATTACTGGCTATTCTAGGGGGTGGGTCGGTCTCTCTCTCTCTCTCTCTCTCTCTCTCTTTCGTTTTCATGAAAAAATTTGAAAGGTCTTGGCTACATCCAGATGCGGAACAGATGTTTTTGCAATCTCAAATTTTCTTGGGGACAGGAAAACAGTTTCCCACCCAGCTCTAATGTTGCTACTGACCTCCTTTTGTAAAATGCTCTGAGACCAATTGATGAAAAGCACTGGAGAAGGGCTAACTGGTATCATTTATTGAGCAAGCCCAGGTCTGTGTTCACAAGGTTACTCCCTATCAGAGGTAGCTGGCAATAGATTCCAAATGCAATTTATGTTTATGGCAGTAGCACCCATAGGCTTCAACCAGGGTCGGTTGAGCTAGGTGCTAAGCAAATACTCACAATAAAGCATGATTCCCTACTCTGTGATCTGAGACAAAACTCAAGTAGGCAGGGAGCATGGATACAACTGCACAATTACACAGATTAGGCATTGCCTACTTTGGTCCAGAATCCAAAGCCAGTTGAGGATGCTCTGTGGGGCATAGGGGTTGCCCCCGGAGAGGCCAGATGGTGATGACACCATTGTCATCTCTGGGAGGTTCCACCAGGGAAGGGCAGCTGTAAGTTCTGGTGTATCCCACTTGTGGAATACTACCCCTGGGAGATGCGCTGTTTAAGTGTGTCTCTTGGGCAGCCTAGCCCTGCTCCTCCACAACTAGTCTCATGTGTATGTCTATATTCCTCACTAAACCCAAGCACTGACTTCAGGTATGAGCCTAAGGCCTTCTTCCGTCCACACACAAATCAGTCTGACTCAGGTCAGCAAGCAGTCAGGACCTGGGACCTAATCCTAGGACCCAGGTGGGGGGAGGTCTGAGCCTGAGTCTTGCTGTGACTCTCTGGTCCAACCCCAGGGCCGGCTCTAGGTTTTTTTTTGCTGCCTCAAGCAAAAAAAAATTTGGCTGCCCCCCGAACCCAGCCCTGGGCTCTAACCAGTGCCCTCCCCCACCCACACCCCCTGCCGCCCCAGCCCTGGGCTCTCTCCCCCAGTCCACCCCACCTGCACCCCCTGCTGCCCCAGCCTTGGGCTCCCCCCAACCAGCGCTGACTCCGCCCACTCCCCCCTCGCTTCCAGCCAGTCCGGCGCTGGCAGGGTCGGGGTAAGCAGCGGGGCTCCTGGGCCGCACCTCAGCCCAGGGTCCCTCCAGCCAGGGCTCCTGCCTCCAGGACTGGCTGGGACCCAGGACAGCAGAGCTGGTGGACCGCTCCGGCAGGGGGCTGAGGAGCCGGGGCAGGGTAGCCCCAGAGGGAGTGGGATGCAGGCCCCGCATGGCAGCACCCCGCCCTCTATGGCCCCGCTGCTGCTTCTGGCCGCCCTGCCGCAGTCCCTGGGTGGCATGGGCCGCTTCGTCCAGCCCCGGCTGCAGTGCTGGGGGGCAGCCGCCTTGCGGCACCTGCAGGCAGCTCAGTGTGCCCTGCAGGGCAGCCCCCAGCCTGAGTGTCCCCCGCTTAGAGCCTGCCCGGCCCAGCCACAAGGTGTAGGCGCTGCTCTCCCACAGCGCGAACCGCAGCGGCCCCAGGGCGTCCCCCCACACATGATGCGCTGCTGCTGCCAGGGCCGGCTCTAGGCTTTTGCCGCCCAAAGTAGGGTTACTATCCGTCCAGGTTTCCCCGGACATGTCCGGCTTTTTCAGCGTTAAATGGCCGTCCGGGGGGGGAGATTTCTAATCAAGTAGAAATGTCCTGGATTTCCCCCTTCCCCTCATGTGGAGTGCGGCGTGGCTGATTGGACGCCTGGCCTGATTGAAAGCCGCTCGCAGCCACTAGGGCCTCTAGCAGCCAGAGTCCCTCCCCATCCCCCTCCCCCGCTCCCTCCTCTCCCACAGAGCAGCGCGGCAGTGTTTGATTCCACGTGGAGCCTGCATTTCTCCCTCTGCCGGGTGAGCGGGGGGAGCAGGGCAGGTGGTGGGGTGTGTGTGTGTGTGTGTGTGTGTGTGTGTGTAGGCTGCAGGGGCAGGGCAGGCAGGGGGCGCAGAGGCTGCAGGGCAAGTGGGGAGCAGGGGGCACAGAGGCTGCAGGGGCAGGGGGCGTGCAGGGGCTGCAGGGGCAGGAGGAGCAGGGCAGGCAAGGGCATAGAGGATGTAGGGGCTGCGGGGCGAGTGAGGAGCAGGGAAGCACTTAGTAACCCCCAACCAAGATCAGAGCGGGAGGAGGAGGGGGAATGTGGGGTGCTCAGAGGAGGCGGCAGAGTTGGGGCAGGGACTTTGGGGAAGGGGTTGGAATGGGGGCGGAGAAGGGGTGGGCTGGGGGCGGGGAAGGGGCGGAATTGGGGCAGGGCCGGGGCGGGACCGGGGCCCCGTGGAGTGTCCTTTTTTTAAATGTTTGAATATGGTAACCCTAGCCCAAGGCAAAAAAAAAAAAAAAAAAAAGACCAGAATGCTGCCCCTGAAAATGTGCTGCCCCAAGCATGTGCTTGGTTTGCTGGTGCCTAGAGCCGGACCTGTCATTTTGCAATGTGGATGCAGCTCAAGTAGCAGACCTGAGTGAGAGGGTCGTGTAGTAGGTTCGTGCCGGGGCTCTGCCCTCCGGGACAGAGGGGTGCCACGCCGACTCACTACAGCACAGACAGTTAAAGCTCAGGCCCCTTTACGCAGGGGCTGAGCGTCCCACAGTTCAGGGAGCTCAGGCCCTCAGGCAGGGCTGAGCAAACACTCAGCTAGCTCAGGCCCTTTGGTGCAGGGGCCGAGCAACAATACACTTAGGTAGGAACCTGGGCCTCCCCAAGAGCGTTGGGTGAGGGGGAAGCCTGCCACCTGTGAGCTGGGGTGGCAGGGGGGGACGCAGGCCCACCCACTCCACTGCGTCCTAGCCTGGGGCCCTAGCAGCGGTTACTGCCGCTGCTGGTCAGTGGGGTGTCCTGACCGAAACACACTGACGTCGGCTCACATGTCTCTGCAGCCTGACTGGGGTCAGCTACCCCCGGGCTACTTCCGTGTTCCCCCTCGGGGCCTACCTCGTTGGCGATGCCGGGTTCGGGCCAGTCCAGCAGCATTGGTTCCTCTGGTGCGGGGTTTGGGGGCTGGTCCGGCAGCTCTCCACCAGGGTAGCTGGCACGGGGCAGGCTTGGCTCCTCCTCGGGGTAGTGGGCCCGGGGCAGGCTTGGCCGCTCCTCCTTGGGGTACCTGGCGAGAGGTAAGCTCGACTGGCGTGATGATGTAGCAGACGGCTTACTGCTGTCTCCCAAGCGGGAGCTCGGCCCAGGATGTCTGCTCTCTCTGCCGGCCTGGGCTCCACTGAGCTCTGCAGGCGGGCTTTTATACTTCCGGGTCGGGGCCGTGACCTCGGAGGGGCGGGCGCCGGACCCGGTGGCTCCGCCCACGTTGGGGCTAGGGGAAGTTCGGCCCTATGCGGGACGGAGGGGCACCACACCGCCTCACTACACCCCCCCTGCCCCTCAAGGCTGGCTCCCGTCCCTCGGGGCCGGACCCGTCTAACTCTCCCATGTGGGACAGAAAGTCTGCATTCGCGTGGTCCTTACCGGCCCTATGGCAGATGGTATAAGCATAGGGCTGTAAGCCAGGTACCACCGCGTTAACCGCATATTATTGTTCTTCATTCGGGCCAACCACCGAAGCGCGGCGTGGTCCGTGACTAGTATGAAGGGGGCTCCTAGGATGTAATGACATAGGATGTCACAGGCCCATTTTACCGCTAGGGCCTCCTTCTCTATTACCGCGTAGTGTCTTTCTCGCGGGAATAATTTTCGGCTGAGATATATAACGGGGTGCTCCTCCCCATCCACCTCCTGAGACAGGACCGCCCCTAGTCCTACCTCCGAGGCGTCGGTCTGGAGGACGAATCCTCGGTCAAAGTCGGGGCTGAACAGGACGGGTTTGTGGCAGAGACCGTCTTTGAGGGCCCGGAAGGCGCTGTCACACTCCGGGGTCCATTCCACCTGTCTGGGACTGGTTTTGGTGAGGAGCTCTGTTAAGGGGGCCGCAATGGAGGCAAAATCGGGGATAAACCTCCGGTAATAGCCCGCCAGTCCCAGAAATTGGCGTACATGGCGCTTTGTAGTGGGTGGTGGGCATGCTGCTAGGGCTTGAACCTTCCCGACAAGCGGCTTCACTTGTTCTCCTCCAATCGTGTAGCCTAGGTAGGTGGTCTCCTGCCACCCGATACGGCATTTCTTTGGGTTGGCGGTTAACCCGGCAGCTTGTAGGGCCCTCAGGACAGCCGCTACCCGCTCCAGGTGGCTCTCCCATCGGTCACTATAAATGACTACATCGTCCAGGTATGTGGCCGCGTATTCCCGATGAGGAAGCAGGAGGCGGTCCATGAGATGCTGGAACGTCACAGGGGCACCGTGGAGACCGAAGGGCATCCGGGTGAATTGGTAGAGGCCCGTGGCGGTGGCAAAAGCAGTTTTCTCCTGTGACGTGGGGTCAAGGGGAATCTGCCAATACCCTTTGCATAGATCCAGGGTCATGAGGAAGCGGGCCTTGCCTAACCGGTCCAGCAGCTCATCTACCCGAGGCATGGGGTAGGCATCGAACTTCGAGATGGAATTAACCCGGCGGAAATTGATGCAAAAGCGCTGTGTGCTGTCCAGTTTGGGAACCAGGACTACTGGGCTGTGCCACTCGCTCTGGGACAGTTCAATGACGCCCACCTCTAGCATCACTCGTACTTCCTCCTTGATGACCTGCCGCATATGATAGGGAAGGGGTCTCGTTTACTCTTGGATCACTACCCCCGGCTCTGTCTGAATGTTATGGTACACGAGGGTCATGTAGCCTGGCTGGTCGGTGAACGTCCCGCGGAACGCCCACAGGAGGCACTTAGTCTGTTTCCACTGCTCCACAGTCAAGGACTCTCCGAGCTGCGGCACACCGACATCCTCAGTCGGTGTAACCCGAGGCCCTAACTCGGGCTCAGATGGACAGGGATTAATCAAGAGGCCTTCCCGTTCCCACCAGGGTTTCAGGAGGTTGACGTGATATCGCTGGACTTTTTTTCGGCGGTCGGGCTGGTTGATCTCATAGGTGACCGGCTCAATCTTCCGGATCACCTCATATGGCCCCTGCCACCGCGCCAGGCTGGAACTTGCAGACTCGGGCCTCTCGGTTATATGTTTGGGCCTGGGTTTCCTGCGCGGCCTTCAGATTCTCTCGAGCGAGAGTTCCAGCTTGTGCTAGGCGTCCCTGCAGCTGGAGGACATATTGGAGAAGGCCCTGAGTGGGTGACGGGGCTTGTTCCCAGGTCTCTCTCATGAGTTCCAGCAGTCCCCTCGGCCGACGGCCGTATAACAGCTCGAAGGGAGAGAATTTGGTGGACGGCCAGGAGCAATGGTGGGATCAACTGGTCCCATCGGCGCAGGTCCTCAGGGGAGAACTTGCGCAGCATGTCCTTCAGGGTGCGGTTGAACCGCTCGACTAGGCCGTCGGTTTGTGGGTGGTATATAGAGGTGCGCAGCTGTTTAATCCCAAGGAGTCGGCAGACCTGTCGTAGCAACCGGGAGGTGAAATTGGTACCCTGGTTGGTGAGGATCTCCCGGGGCAGGCCCACGCAGACAAAGACCTTGACGAGTTTGTCGGCAATGGCCCTTGCGGTGATACTCTCGAGCGGGACGGCCTCGGGAAAACTGGTCACGTAGTCCACTATGACCAGGATGTACAAAAACCCGGCCCGGGTCCTCGGGAGGGGTCCCACCAAGTCCATGGCCACCCGCTCGAATGGGGTCTCCATAGTGGGCATAGGGACTAGTGGGGCTGGGGCCGTCCGTGGGGGAGCAGCCAGCTGGCACTCTGGACAGGAGCTACAATAGTTTCGCACCTCTTGGTGCACTCCTGGCCAGAAGAACCGGGACAAAATCCGTGCGAGGGTTTTCTCTTGACCCAGGTGCCCGGCCGCGGGGACGTTGTGGGCGAGCTTCATCACCGCTCGACGGTGGCACCAGGGCACCATCAGTTGCCTCTGGACCTCCCCGGTGCGGGAATCTCGGTCGACCCGATAGAGGCGGTCACGCCATAGTTCGAACCGGGGCCATCCCTTGGCCCGGGCGGGATCAATCAGCGCATCGTCTACCGTGGTCAACTGTTCATAGGCCCTGCTCAGGGTGGGATCCTCCCTCTGGTCTTGGCAGAAGTCCATAGCGATCTGAGGGTCATCTGCCGATATTAGTGGGAGGTCTTTAGGCTCTCCTTCCTGGCTCCGATGTCCCGCCTCGTCAGTCTCCTCCAGGGGGTTCTCGCGGCAATCCCCTTCCAACGCGGGGGTGATATCGGGAGTCTCCTGTGCATGGGAGCCTAGGATGCTTGGGAACTCTGGCCAGTCTCGCCCCAAGATCACGGGGTAAGTGAGTTGCGGGGCCAGGCCTACCACCCATGGTCCGTGTGACCCCGTCCATGGTCAGTGGGACTCGGGCACTGGCATAAGGGCGAATGTCCCCATGGATGCATTGCAGGAGGATGTTCCCCAGCTGGGGGTCTTCGGGGAAGCCCAGGCTTTGGCGGACTAGGGTCTGTCCACAGCCCGAGTCAACCAGGGCTCGGGTCTGGTAATCTCCAACGACGACGGGCACGGTGACCTTGGCAGCCTGCGGGGGTCGGGCACAGTTCTCCCCGGCACACACGTGCCCAAAGCTGCAGTCCATCTCAGTGCAGTTGCATTGGAGATGCCCACGCTTCCCACAGGAGAAACAGGGTCCGATTTCTGGTCGCCCGGGTTGGGCTGAGCCCCGCACTTGGTGCCTAGGGGGACTCCGTGGGCCACAGCCAGTCCTGCTTTCGGGTCCACGGGAGCAGGCTGAGGGGGCCCCTCGGGACGTCTATACCGGGACTCCTGACCCCCCCGGGGGATTCCATGGTTCAATTTGGGGGTTCGTCCGTCTCTTGGGGTTGAGGCGATCGAGCCCTGGAGGGTGGCCCCGCATACCCGGCCCCACCGGGGTTTCCGCCGCCAGGAAATCCTCCATGAGGGTGACGGCAGCTGCTACAGTAGGAGACCGGTGGCGAAGGACCCAAGCCCTCCCCTGGGACGGGAGGATATGAAATGAACTGTTCCAAGAGAATTTGCTTGGTGAGGTCCTCGGGGTTCCGCCTCTTGAGTTGTAGCTGGCACCGGTCCCTCAGCTCCTGGGCCACCAACTGAGGCCGGGTGCCCGGGGTGTAGGACAGAGCCCGGAACCACTGCCGGAAGGTTTCGGGGCTAATGTCTAAGGTGTCTAATATCGCCGCCTTTACCCGGACATAGTCTCGTGCCTCCTCCGTGGACAATCCCCGGTAGACTGTTTGTGCCGTCCCAGTCAGGTATGGTGCCAGGAGGGTAGCCCACTGGTCCGGCGCCCACCCGGCAACGTGTGCGACTCTTTCGAAAGTCACTAGGAAGGTCTCAGGGTCATCCTGTGGTCCCATCTTAGTCAGCCTTACCGGCAGGGTGGAACGGGGAGCCCGGTCCGGGTTTCCTAGCTGGGGTCCTGCGGGCCGGGGCAGAGCGGTCGCCAACTGCTGTAGACACGGTTGCTGGAATTCCCGGTTTTTCACCATCAGGTCCTGTATTAACTGCTGCTGCTGGGCTCCCAGCTGCTGGACGAGCTGCTGGTGCTGTTGGAGCTGGGCGGCTTGCTGTTGCTCCTGGCTCTCCGTCAGGAGCGTGAAAAGCTTCGTTAAATCCATGTCTCCCGCGGGGGACTGCTCCCCCCCCCCCGGACCTCTTCTCACAGGGGTCTAGGGCTCGTCCCCACTTCTGGTACCACGTGTAGTAGGTTCGCGCCGGGGCTCTACCCTCCGGGACAGAGGGGTGCCACACCGACTCACTACAGCACAGACAGTCAAAGCTCAGGCCCCTTTACGCAGGGGCTGAGCGTCCCACAGTTCAGGGAGCTCAGGCCCTCAGGCAGGGTTGAGCAAACAATCAGCTAGCTCAGGCCCTTTGGTGCAGGGGCCGAGCAACAATCAGTTACGGGGCTCAGGCCCTCTGGTGCAGGGGCTGAGCAACAGTCAGTTAAGGGGCCCAGCCCCTCTGGTGCAGGGGCTGAGCAACAATACACTTTGGGGGAGGCCCAGGTTCCTACCTGAGCGTTGGGTGAAGGGGAAGCCTGCCACCTGTGAGCAGGGGTGGCAGGGGGGGACGCAGGCCCACCCACTCCACTGCGTCCCAGCCCGGGGCCCTAGCAGCGGTTACTGCCGCTGCTGGTCAGTGGGGTATCCTGACCGAAACACACTGACATCGGCTCACATGTCTCTGCAGCCTGACTGGGGTCGGCTACCCCTGGGCTACTTCCGTGTTCCCCCTCGGGGCCTACCTCGTTGGCGATGCCGGGTTTGGGCCAGTCCAGCAGCATCGGTTCCTCTGGTGCGGGGCTTGGGGGCCGGTCCGGCAGGTCTCCACCAGGGTAGCTGGCCCGGGGCAGGCTTGGCCAGTCCTCCTCGGGGTAGCAGGCCCGGGGCAGGCTTGGCCAGTCCTCCTCGGGGTACCTGGCGAGAGGTAGGCTCGACCGGCACGGTGGGGTAGCAGGCGGCTCGCAGCCTGCGGCTCTCTGCCAAGCGGGAGCTCGGCCCGAGACGTCTGCTCTCTCTGCCGGCCTGGGCTCCACTGAGCTCTGCAGGCGGGCTTTTATACTTCCGGGTCGGGGCCGTGACCTCGGAGGGGTGGGCGCCGGACCCGGTGGCTCCGCCCACATTGGGGCTAGGGGAAGTTCGGCCCTATGCGGGACGGAGGGGCGCCACACCGCCTCACTACAGTCTGCATGGCACAGTATGAACATGTTAGCGCGGCTGTGAGACCCTGGTCTAGTAATTGTAAACCCAAGTTTACAATGCTGTGTAAATACTCAAGCACAGGCCTGGAAACACCAAGTCCACAAGCCTGGGTCCCATGTTGTAGGATGTGCATGCTGGCTGGCTGGCTCTGGGTCCCTCCGTGGCACCTAGCACCACACCCACAGTATCCCTTTGCCATGTGAGTTTCTCAAGCAGACTCTGTGCTGCCAGTGGCTCACAGCCCAGATTTCTATTTATGGAAACCAAGAATTAACCCAGGCCCTAAAACACATTGTAAGTGCTAAGTCTTACTTTTGAACAATCTACATGGATTAAGAAGCAGAATCCTGGGTTGGTCTCCCCTGGTGTCCAAATATTACAATTGCATTTCACCTGGTCCATTGCATCTACTGCAGTATAAGCTCAATTATTGTTGAGTCCTGATTTCTAGAGGTGCTGAGCAGCCACAATTATGGGAGCTGCAGATGCTCAGTATCTGTTGACAACTAGGCCTTAAGTGTGTCAAGTCATAAGTTGCTTACATCCCCCATGGAAAGTTTACAAAACAAGACTTGGCAAAGGGACTAAGGAAAAACCATAAATGAAGCAGCCTGAGGAGGTGTCACGTTCTGGGGGTGCAATTCACACCTGTGAGGGGTTGTGTCACCTTACAGAAGTGTCGTTTGCCATTCCTTTGAAAGAAACTACATCAGCAGCTTTGCCACCATATTGGAGTTAAGAAACACTTAAACGTTTTAATCAAAGCACTGGATTAGTTTACAGTAAAAAGTGAAACAAGTTCATTAAACAAAAGTCCTAGTTTAAGTGATAACAAGGGGAAGAAATAGCATTTAGAAAGGGTTACAAACAAACGAAAGTAACTAACAAAAACAAACATGCGTCTGATGAAGTGAGTATTCACCCACGAAAGCTTATGCTCCAATACGTCTATAAGGTGCCACAGGACTCTTTTGTTGCTTTTTACAGATCCAGACTAACACGGCTACCCCTCTGATACTAAACAAAAGTAGGAATATGCTTCTAAGACTAAAATTTAATTTCAGCCAGTTACAATCTGCCTAAGCAGATTTCTCACCTATAATCAACCTCCAGAGACTTCAACCCCCTTAGCTGAAGGACCCATCTTTCTGGGATCTCAAGAGCTCTGACCTCTTTAGTCCCTCAAGTGATGGATAACTTAGGGGTTCTCTGCTCCTCCTTTTATAGTCCAGTAAATCTTTGCAAAGCACCACGCCAAGTTCATTGACATTGCTTCAAGAGGCAGAGAGGTTTCCTGGGGGTGAAATCTCCATCACCCCTGAAGATGGTTAAGTGGTGGTCTTTCCCCACTTGCTCTCATGATGGCTGTGTTTACCTTGCATGTAAACATGTCTTCGTTGTCTCTGCCTGATGACCAGGCTCCCTTTGTGTTCAAGACCTGAGCAGACCTCTTTTCTACTTTGTTCAAATACAGACTTTCAAACAGAGTCTCAGAGAACATCCATAACTCCACGTATGTCATTGTGAAATGTATGTATTCATGCTATTCATCGCCAATGTGTTAGTTTTCCAACAATATATTACTTGACACCTTTTAGATACAGAACGTGACCCTAGTGAGTGGGGGTCCCTAGGGTTACCATTCGTCCGGATTCCCCCGGACATGTCCGGATTTTTGAGCTAAAAATAGTGTCCGGGGGGCATTTGTAAATGTCCGGACTTCCCCCTCTCCCCACCATGCAGAGCGCGCGTGGCTAACAGGGCAGTCGGCCGGATGGTGCCACTTACATGGGGCTCCGACAGCCAGAGAGAGCCTCTCCCCTGCAGCAGAGATCACTCCCTCCCTTCCTGCATTCGCAGATCACCTCGCCTCCGGCAGTCTGGAGCTCCTCCCCCGCTCCCCAGCGTGCCGGGACGAACGGCTCAGGCAGTTCCTGAGCAAGCTCACAGAGACCTTAGGCGAACCAAAGGCCAACAACAAGGGAGCCAGGGGGTCGGAGAAGGGGCAGGGAGGTTCTGGAGGGGGCAGTCAAGAGATGGGGGGGGGGGGTTTCGGAAGCTCGGGGGGGGCTTTCTGGGGTGTGTGTGGATAAGGTTTTGGGCAGTCAGGGTACAGGTAGGGGGTAGGGTCCTGGGGGGGCAGTTAGGGAGGGGGGTCTTTGGAAGGGGCAGTTAGGGGATAAGGAACAGGGAGGCTTAGGTAGGGGGTGGGGTTCTGGAGGGCAGTTAGGAGCAGGGGTCCCAGGAGGGGGCAGTCAGGGGACAAGGAGCGAGGGGGGGGGTTGGGAGTTGTGGGGGGCTGTCAGGGGGCAGGAGTGGGGAGAGGGATCAGAGCAGTCAATGGGACAGGGAGCAGAGGGGTTTAGATGGGTTGGGCTGTCAGGGGGTGGGGAGTGGTTGGATGGGGCGTGGGAGTCCCAGGGGTCTGTCTGAGGGTGGGGGTGTGGCTAAGGGTTGGAGCAGTCAGGGTACAGGTAGGGGGTAGGGTCCTAGGGGGCCAGGTAGGATGGGGGGGAGGGTCTCAGGAGGGGGCAGTCAGGGGACAAGAGGCAGGGAGGCTTTGGTAGGGGGTGGAGTCCTGGGGGGCAGTTAGGGGCAGGGGTACCAGGAGGGGGCAGTCAGGGGACAAGGAACGGGGGGGAGGGTTGGGGGTTCTGTGGGGGGCGGGAAGTGTGTGGGGCAGGGGCGGGGCTAGGGCAGGATGGGGGTGGGGCTAGGGCGGGGCTCCTCCCGTCCTCTTTTTTGCTTTCTGAAATATGGTAACTCTAGTGGGGGTGCGCTGGTCAAGCCAGCTGAAAGTCAGTGGTAGATGCCAGAGGGTAAAGGGCTCCCTGGTGTTGGGATGTTGCTAGGGTCAGACCAGGATCATAGTCTCCAGCAGCACTTGACCTGGCCACCTCTGCTGCAGGCATTCTGAATACAGTGCTGTCTGCCTGCAGGAATTTCAAAGGGCCAGTTAATTGCTGGTTGAGTGGTGTTCAATCAAGAGAGCACTAAAAGGAATAGTTCCTGTTGTTTGTATTAAGATTGGAACTCTGTTGGAGCTGTACAAACACATAAGCAGAGACAGTCCCTGCGGTGAACAGCTTGCAATCTGAATAGACTAGACTCCGTTACCTCCTGAAAGGTGTTGATCCTGGTTATATTAGAGACTTGCTCCTTGAGCCATCTACTGGTGGGTACTTGCAATCAGATGCCATGCACATTGAAGGATGCCACTGTACCATCAGAAGCAGACAGCTGATGGATCTTTTGCTGCAGATGGCCCTGTAGACGGGCATTCACTCCCCTCCACTGAAATTGATCTTGTCTCTCTCCACTCAAGGCTCAGCTAGTGTAGCTGACCCAGGCAGGGAAATCAATGGTAGCCTGAATGGGTGCATTGGTCCAGCTGTGTGGATCAGAGTGCTCAATCGGAATGTGATGGGGTATTTAGTCAGTCCTATATTTATCCTCCCTTTCTTTTAAACTGGACTCCTCATTTGTGTGTAGTTTAGAGGCTAGTATTTTTATTCTGTTCAACAGCAGCACAATGGGGATGGAGTGCTGCTTATTATCATTGTATTTACTATTGGCAGGTAGCGGGGACAAGCCAGGGATGGGCTGAACTCAACAACCTTTACCTGTCTGTTGCTTACTTAATTCAGTATCTAGCTTATCCCACAGAACCCACATGGGAAAGTTTGTAAAGCTGGATCTCACCCCCAATTGACCAGCAGATGGCAATAAAGCAACAATAAAGTATTTAGACAATGAACTATTTCAGGGCAGGTGATTTTTACCTATGTACCCAGTGACATGCTGGCTAGAGAATTCTAATAGGAGATGTCTTCCACTTAATACTAAACCTGGGACAGATGGAGAGAGTCAGTCAATAAATCTTGAGGACAAATGAAAGAGGCTTCTGTAACACCGGCTGCATCAGAGAGGAAAAATACCTTCTTCCACCGTGGTTTTTGAGTTTTGGTGAAATTCAATTCAAAACGGTAGAATGGTGTTAGTATTTGAACATGGCAGTGGTATTATAAGATAACTAATGGAAGGCATAACATATAACCTTTTCCTATTCCTCCTGGGGTGGGAATAAAAAGGAGGTTAATTTAATAATAATAAAAAAAGAGAGAGAGAATTTAGCCCTTTATTTGCTAGTATGAGTTTAACTATCCTGGTTCTTACCTGAATTCTCTTTTAAAGCTTGGTAGAACAATAGGTTTTCTATTTTTTAAATTGTGAAACATTTTGAAAATTTCTATGTCCCTTTCATGCCACACAGTTTGAAAAGGAACGATTGGATGTTGAAAATGTCCCGTTTCAAAAACTTTCATTTTTTCCCTCCTCCCATGCCCTTTCCCTTTTTTCCAATTTGTTCCTGGAACAAAAAGGAAAATGGGGAGGGAAAATTTTAAGTTTA
Source organism: Trachemys scripta elegans (assembly GCF_013100865.1). Lineage (NCBI taxonomy): Eukaryota > Metazoa > Chordata > Testudines > Emydidae > Trachemys > Trachemys scripta. Next base: position 146,734,905 of record NC_048299.1, read on the forward strand.
ATAGAAAAATAAATAATAAAAAACCTTTTTAAGGAAAGTCCTTTTTTCAATGGTAAAAATAATTTTTGACCCGATCTACAAAGCATTTGTTGGAAAATGTTGATTTAACAGAATTGAAACCTTCCATGAGCATGTGTTGAATGTGACAAAATTTCATTTTGGGTTGGGGGAAGAGTCAAGATGTTTTCATTTCAACTTATTTATAAAATAAAAGTTGAAATGTTAAAGTGGAAAAGAAGCGTTCTGAGGTTATCGAAAGGAACTCTTCTGTTCCGCAGGGAATTCCATGTTTTTTTCACTCCTTGTTCCAATGCAGAATGAAAACAAACTTAGAAACTGTGGACTTTTCTGTGGGATAGAAACTCTGACTGATGAAGGGCGCTGAAGGCAGAGCAGATTGGGGTCTGAATGGTGGGGGAGGCATTTCTTCCCTTTTCCACTTAACCTCTTCTTTGTCATTAGCCCAGGGCACTTCACCTTCCTGGAAAGGCTGCTGTCGGGAGGATGGGGAGCTGAGTGGGTGAGGTGGCAGTAGGACTGGGTAGCTGACTGGGTGGTACTAGCCGTTTAAATTGCCTTGATGCTGAGGAATGGGGAGAGAGAGAAACAAAGCACTTACCAGTATTGGTGGTTTCTGATGGTTTCTGGACAGGCTGGTGGTAGTGTCAGCAGATTCCCTGTAATTCTGGCTGGTGGCAAGGGGGGATGTATATGGAGGGCCTTCTGCCCTGCTTCCTCACATTGACACAAAGGGGAACCACATCCACAGAGATGGGATGCATTTAATGGGATTGTTTCTGTTAATGGGGGGGGGGGGGCACAGCAGGGTTCCCATGCAGTTCGCAGATTCATAGAGTAGGGTTACCATATTTCAGCAAGCAAAAAAGAGGACGGGAGGAGCCCCGCCCCTGCCCCTCCCACTTCCCGCCCCCCCAGAACTCCCAACCCTCCCCCCGTTCCTTGTCCCCTGACTGCCCCCTCCTGGGACCCCTGCTCCTAACTGCCCCCC